>NC_089840.1:237193815-237493815 GCF_035609145.1 Eleutherodactylus coqui | reverse complement strand
GAAACCTCTTATAGACCAATGTCAGGTTGTACTCCTAGGACCTTTAGTACTATGGGTTTCCAGGATCACACAGTTGCAGGTGTGGTTGATTAGGCTGGCTAATGATTTCTCCAGTCAGCCACTATACGTCTGTACACACACACATATATATATATATATATATATATATATATATATATATATATATATACACACACACACCCTTCTTGCTGGAGGGTGCAAGTCATTATCCATTTTGCATCATTCCCTCTCAAAACTCTGGAGTGATGCATGCTGTCTTGTTGTTTAAGTTGTTCTCCTATATATTCTATGAAGATCTTTCTGTTTGCTTGTTGTGCTGGCCCCTGCTCTCTGTCAGGTGTGGTTCAAGACATCCAGATGTCCTTTACGCTGTCAGATGGGTGATGTCTGACATCTTGTCCCTTCTCCTTCAGATGGGTGAAGTTGCACGCTCTGCCCCTTATGTGTGTGGGCGCTTAAACTATGCCCCATTTCAGTTGTATTTATGCATGCGTTAGGTTCTAGGTGGTATTCCTCTGTGTCTGTAGGTGTGCAGACACCTGGTGTGTATTATGTTGAATGTTGGAACCCCTTCCATACGTTGTATGTGGTGTTCCTTCCTATCTAGGGTAAGACAAGTGTCCCTAGGTTCCAGTATGGGGCCGTCCTTATCAGGACAATCGCTCCTCCATTTAGTCAGGGTTCAGACTTCCCCTTTTCCCTAATGTTGGTCGTTGTTTTCCCGTTGTTGCTTGCACATTCACTTTGTTTGGTGTGAACGGTGTCCGATTGTTGGTGTATATCCAATATGTTTCCCTTCAGCCTTAAATATATTGTGTTCTTGCAGGTTGGGTGAATAAGACCTGCACAAACATAACAGCCAAGGGTAGAATCACAATCCAGTGCTTATCAAATATCCATGCACATTGTGCAGTTCTTACTGTGCCATCCTGCACAGAACCCCAGCCAGGCACTGCTCCTGACCACCGCCATCTTTACTACACAGTCAAATGTACAAAAACACAACAACCACAAGTCGACCAACTTGTCTGTCACAGACGTTGTCCTCAGTCTAGACTTTTGTTGCTCCCACAGCAACCTCAGCTTCGGCCTCCTGTCCTTTTAAACCACTGTCTGCAGCTTTTGTTGCACCCATGGCACCAGAGTTTTCAGCCTCCTGGCCCTTTAACACAGCCTGCAGCCTTTTGTTGCCCCTAAGGTGACCGCATCCAGCTTCTTGGCTTTTTACACGCTGTCAAACTGCTCGCAGCCGACATCCGTTTGTACCTCACAGTTCTTTGTGTGCCATTTTGTGCCAGCGCATGCTCTACCAACTTGTGTCAAGGGGGGGTTTACTCACCTGCGAATCGCTGACCTCAGCGTCGGGAAAATTGGCACCTCACATCTATAAAGGAACAGGAATTTCTTATGAATCTGGCACCTGCCAGCATTTATTTCAGTACAGCAAACAACACAGTTCATGTACAGCATACACCAAATTCCAGAGTACACAACCCACTTAGCTAGCAGCCCTTCAGCTTTGCTAAGCTGTCTCTTCCCCTTTGAGTCTGGCAGGATCAGCTCCCTTTATCCAGTTCCTGCCACACCCACCAGGTGTTGACCCTCTGTATATATTTTTGCAGGTATCAAACTGCCTGTCTAGCACCCTCTGCAGGCTCTTCTGGAAACCAAACAGAAGCAAATATGACGCTTTCTGTTTACTATCTGTTTTTTTAAAACCCCATTGAAATCTATGGAGAAAAAATTGGAACTGTTTAATTCTGTTTCTCTGTTCTAAAAATGGAACAGAGAGACAAAAAGCCTAAACAGATGAAAAACATTAGTGTGAATGGGCCATAACTTTGGCATACAGTGCACACCAGGAGCTTCCCCGATGCATATACTATGTGTCCCCTGATACCTGTTGTTGGAGGTCAGATAGGAAATCCCATACATATTATTATGTTGCATGGACGTGTTGGGAGTCGGTGTATATAGTTACATGCATAATGCTTTGCACAGACATGAAGAGGTTAATAAAAAATGGCTGCACAGAAAAGCTATGAAACATGGAGTAAAACAGTTGGTGTTAATTATACACAGGAAACCAGATCCAGCTAGACCAATTGGCCAGAGCTGAACTCTATGACATAATGTTTGTGAGGGAGACGTCTCTCGCTGAGCTGGATTTACCATAAGCATCAAAAGGAGCGTGAGTAAGAAGAGCCGCGGATGAACCGAAGGGCAGATCTGTCCTCGTCTCACTAAGGGCTCGTTCTCACTTGCGTTCAGGCGCTTTTGTTCCGTTACAAAAAAAAAAACTGTAAACCTAGCTTTCCGTTTTTTTGAAAACCCATTGAAATCAATGGGGGAAAAAAGGAAGCATTTAAAGGGAACCTGCCAGTACAAGACAGTAAACCAAGCAGCACTAATAATTAGAGATGAGTGAGCATACTCGCTAAGGACGATTACTCGAGCGAGCATTGTCCTTAGCGAGTACCTGCCCACTCGGAAGAAAAGATTCGGGTGCCGGCGGGGAGCGGTGGGGGAGAGCAGGGGGGAACGGAGGGGAGATCTCTCTCTCTCCCTCTCTTTCCCCCACCCCCTGCTCACTCCCACAACTCACCGCTCACCCGCGCCGGCACCCGAATCCTTTCTTCCGAGCAGGTAGGTACTCGCTAAGGACAATACACGCTCGAGTAATTGTCCTTAGCGAGTATGCTCGCTCATCTCTACTAATAATCACTCACCCCCAGTTAGAAAGCTTATTGTCCGATGTCTGTGTACAAAGCCACACCGGTGTAAAATGTTCTCGCACGGCATGTAAATTAGGAAGATCGGTCCGGTGGCGCGCTGGACAGGGTCTCTTCTCGGCAAGTTTCGCCCGTAAACCCACCGCTCTTGTCAGGCAGCATTGTGAATTCTTGTGATGCTCTGACATCAATGGCGCGCACATACGCGGATCATCTGTCCCGTTTGTGGGCAGAATCATTGCGCTCATCTCTGCACATGCGTGTCGGTGATGTCATAGCATCATGAGAATTTACCAGGTGGCTACACGCGGCCATGTATGTGCACCGTTTGCACAGAGAATAAACCCCAATTGGTTCATTCTCACTGTTCTGTTTCACACGCACATGTCATTCGCGTGAAGAAAAAAACGTGACAATATTTGTGAGCATTTGCGCACCAAAGGTCCCATAGGAGTCTGTGGGGGTGCGCAAAAGTGCCCATATGTACGCGCAGGTATGCGCCAAACACCGCATATTGACACATAAAATTGCGATTTTGTACGGTTTTTTTTAGCATATGCAAATACACCGTGTATTTGTGCGCACCAAAACACAGCGGAGCGCGCATAAGCGATTTGTACATTGTGTAAATATGCAGCGTATTTCCGCGACGAAAATACTCCTTCACCCATGTGAACAGCTGTAGAAAATGTCTTTGTTGCCCATAGCAACCAATCACAGCGCGGCTTTCATTTCTTATATTGCTGAGGTAAAATGAAAGCTGTGCTGTGATTGGTTGCTTTTTCTTCTACTGCTGAGGTAAAATGAAAGCTGCGCTGTGATTGGTTGCTACGAGCAACAGAGACAGATTCTCCCCTAGCTTTCATAGTAGTATGGTTCCGGCCTACTTCTCTGTGGCCACCCAGTATTTTAGCAGAATGTAGTAGTACGAGGAGGCTGCTCTATGGCCTCTGCTCCCTCACATCATACTTCCCAGCTGTTCCTCAGACATTGCAACATTACTTCTGCCAAGCAAACCTCTTGGAGCTGAAATCTCCTCCAAATGTGTTAATCCTGCACATGCAGGCCTCCGCAGCCGGCTCCCCGCTGAGCGCTGCTTTTCCACTACCAGTTGAGCCTGCAAATAAACATAAAAATAGCTAAGACAGTAGTGAGGTAATCATTGCATCTCTCCGAAAGTTTCCATCTCCACGCTGCCACCTAGTGTCAAGACTAAACACTCCCCGCACGGACGGATTCCACGAGGCTTCAGCTGTTTTATATCTTATGCGATGCTAAAATAATATCATACCATCTAAAATATATTTGCTAGTTTTTAGTTAGGGCTCATTCACACGGGCGTATTGGCACCGCGTATTTCCCTGCGTAACACGTGGTGGCTGGAGACAATGAAAGTCTATGGACATTGTGTGGGCACTGCGTATAAAACGCAGGAGAAGTAAATCGCAGCATGCTCTATGTCTTCGCGAAGGGCCTCCGCACCTCTCACAGCCATGTTGGATTTTTCCATCGTGGATCTGGCAGTCTATTCTACGGCAGAACTCGGCTGAGCCTTGCAGTTCTGTCGCAGATTTTGACGTAGATCTGCATGTGGATTTAGCACCAATAGGGCAAATCAACATGCAAATGTACAATTGCCTCTCCATTGCATTCTGTGGGGAGAGCTGTGAAGAAGGGTCACAGGACCCCTGATAGATGAGGGTCCATGAGGTGGGAATAAGGCCTCATGTCCACATGCATGCACGGGTTTCACTGCTGAATCCCGCAGTGGTATCCGTGCGTGCCCGCAGCCATGGAGAGGGAAAAGACATTTTCTTAGCTCTCCGAACGCTGCGGGGCTCTCCTCCGTGTAGGCCGGATCTTTTTTCTCCTGCCCCGCCGGATGTGCTCGGCCCAATGGCAGCGTGCCACACATGTGCCATGCACACTTTTTTTTTTATCTCCTGCTCTCCCACGGATTCGCGGCACAGCACAAAAATAGCTGCAGGTGTGCGGCAGATACACACGGCTTACATTGACTTCAGTGGAAGCCGCGGGAGCTCTCAGTACGGGAGATCCACAGGAAAATGGAGCATGCTGTGACTTCTTTTCGGGCGTGCAAAAAATCATGCCCGCGTGCATTTATTTGCCCTGCGGGTGCTAATGCGTCCCTATGGGCTTCTGGAGCTGCGGATCTCCCGCACAGGAGACACGCGCGGATTTTATAATTAAAATCTGCACGTGGACATTGGGCCTTACAACTACAGTATCCAGCATTTATGACATATATAGTAGGCAAGAAAGCAGTAGTGTGTCACTTATAAGACAATGTTATATACATAGCTAACATGTCTCCTTCATAGGAGAACTAGTGAACTACAAACAGCACACAACGACTGACAAATGCCCAAAACACTTACTTAACATAACTGCATGCATAAACTGATGGAATTGTTACGGTACAAGGTATTGGTTCGTACTTTGGTCAATATATTTAAGCCCACAACCCCGCGACAAGGGTCCTCATTGTCACATGGGTCCTTACTCTAACAAGACAACTACCCTATCAGTCCTGCCTGCAAGCGGGGTGATTGTTCCAATAGGGACGGCCCCACGATGGAACCTAAGGGCATGGCTTGACCTAAATGGAAAACAATCCAAGCAGAACAGGACACAGTTCACACTAACACACAAAGGCATGTATACCACACAGAACAGGACTGTTCACACCACATGTCCAGCCACCTACACAGAAAACGTCTCTGTCCACACCTGCAGAACAACATGCATGAATGCAAACACAAGAGTACTCGGACGGAAATTAGGAAACCAGCACCCTCATGCCAGAGACTGGTGGTGATTGGCTGCCTTGAGAACTCCCCACCCAGCCAGCTCAAACATCCTACACCTGTGGCTGTGTGCTCCTGGAAACCTGTAGAACTACATGTGCCAGGAGCACAACCTAACATTAGCTTTCCTCCCCTTACATAGTCGAGCTGCAGCACCCAGCAGGATATTGGTCCAGCATATCGGTGAAGTGCTGCTCACCCACCATTCTTTTTCTCAGTGTGCATTGTGATAACTAGAAAAATGTCAAGTTGGGTGAGTGGCATCTCATTATTATACCACACCTATCTCAAGCCGGGCATTGCAGAAGGTGGTCCTCTCTCAAGCAGCAAGCTGCCGCTTGACTGCGTAATAGTAGAAAAGCTACAACAACATTGTCCCATAAGTGCTACCACTCTACACATGCTCTCCGCTCTGCGCATGATCTTAGACTAAATTCCTCTCTTAATTCTTACCTCCAACTCTTGCCTCCAAGACTTCTCCCGAGCTGCACCAGTTCCCTGGAATGACCTACCCCAGATGATGAGGTTAATTCTGAATGCCCACAGCTGAAGCAGAGTGTCTATCACTACTTTTTGCTGTCATCAGTGAGGATAGCATGAAGTACTTGACAGGTTCCCATTAAAGCCATACTTACCAAACCTGCTATGTGTATCCTAAGGATAGGTAATCAATATTTAAAGGGAATCTATCAACTACTTTTAGTCCTATTAGCTAAGCTTGTGGGCTGAAAGTAGGTAACTCTCTGATGCCAGGGATATTATACTTACCTTCCCTGTCATTTCCCCAGTGTGAGTGCTGAAAACCGCCGCCGCAGTGCAGTGAGCAGTGTACTATGTTGTCCGCCCATTGTAATTTTACACTTACATCCCTGATCTCAGCGGGTCACGTACTTTCCGCCCATAAGCTTAGCCTATAGGACTAAAAGTAAGTGACAGATTCCCTTTAAGTCTGAGAAAATAATCATCTTTATTTGTATAGCGCCAACATATTCCACAGCATTTTCCAAATCGGGGGAAACATGCACAAAATGTGCTATAACATACAGTATTACACTGATGCAAGGCTTGAACAATAGGGGTGGGGGCTCGCAAAAGAAAAGCATGGTGTTTAAGCTTTTGATTTAAAATTCCTGCCTCCAGGAAGCGCTGGCTATGATTTGTTCTCGAGCGCTGCGGCTCAGCCAATCAGAGCCAGCGCTCGATAAACCAATCACAGTCATTGCATATTGCATTGAATGTCTGCGATTGGTTCAGCGAGCGCTGCAGTGAACCAATCACAACCAGCGCTTCCTGGAGGCAGGGATTGAATCTTCAATCCAGGAAGCTATGACAGAAAACTTCAAGCAAGTCTGCTAGAGCTTCAGGGGAGACGCGTGAGGAGCTGACAGCACCTGAGAGGTGATCTATTCTTTTTTTGTGTTTTTTTTTAATGCAGCTATAGCTTAGTTTAGAACTTTTAAAGTAGGATTTCCTACTGTAAAAGTTGCATTGCACCGCACCAAAACTGTGTTTTCGTGAGATGCGATGCAACACATAGGAAGGCTCCATAGGGAAACATGGGCAAGAAAAATATCGCAAATCGCAGTAATATTTATTAACCCGCAATTTTTTTCCTTGCAATTTCGCAGGCTACAAAATGTCGCTAATGGGAAGGAACCCATAGGAAAGCATGGGCTCTATATACATGCAATTTGTAGCACCTTTGCATCGCGAGAAAATTGCGTGATTTTGCTGCCCATTTAGAAACTGGCCTCAAGCCGAGAGTGCATAAGGGCGACAGTAAGGCTGGGCTCACACAAGCGGGTCGGATTACATATGTGGAGGCCAGCAGCAGATTCCGTCTGTAAGCCTGCCCGATGACTCTGCGTACGGCACTTCACGGTATTGCGCATGACCATGGAGGCTCGCAAGTGATCATGTGCAGTACAGTTTTTTGGTTTGTTTTGTCATTGCTAAGCGACGGCGTGGGAACCCACAATGTTAATTGTGTATGGACTGTGGGACAGACGCCTCCATTGACATCAATGAAGGCTACCCATGCGGATTCCGCAGTAAAATAAAGCATGCTGCGATTTTTCTTCCGCTTGTGGAATACGCAATTCGTATCTGCGAGTGTGAAGGAGAATTTAAAAATGCATGTCGTTCAATGCCTGCGTTTTGCACTTAGAATCTCCTTGGATGCAGATCGCGGAATCCTCTATTTAAACCCAGTCATGTGAGACTGGCCTAAGGGTTTTTGATGTCTCCATACAGAGGATAGGGCAGATTCTGGAGATGTTTTTGGTGGTGCAGATGACATGGGCGAGCAAGTGACTGAATTAGAGGAGTGAAGGAATCAAATATGACCCCAAGACAGTGAGCACGCTGCTGAGGAGTTCTGGTGGTATTACAAACTGAGATGAAGATATCAGGTTTACATTGCTCTGCAGATGGCATAAATGCAGTTTTTGAAAGATTTAGCTTAAAGGCTTTTTTACACGGACATGACGATTTTCGCCCATTCAGACGGCCCAGGTCCGGTGAGTATGCGCCGAGTCCGAGATACCGCCGGGAGCGGGGAGACAGTTTAGCACTGCTAAAGTGCCTCCCCCATTCCACCCCCTCATTGGGTCTTGGCAAGGGGAGGGGACTGGGCGGAAGCTAGTGGGATAAGCTCTCCGCCCCTCGTCGGCTGCCTCCCATTGCAAACAGCTGACAAGGGGTGGAGAAAAGGAAGAAAGGGGTTGGAAGTTTAGCAGACACACTGCTAAACTCCCTCCCACCTCCCTTCTTCGGCAGCTACCATAGTCTCCCATAGGAGTCTATGGAAGCCGCCGCCGTATTTCGGATAGTTTCTGAACTATCTTTCCTGGCCAACGTAAAAATGCCCGGCCGAAATGCACTCCTATGCGCTATCTTAGGGGGCCGGGAGCTTTTACACCACGGGAATACACCCATCTGAACTGATGCAATGTAAACCAATGCATCAGATGGGCAGCGTATATCGGCCGGGCGTGAAAGCGCGGCCGATATATGCTCCTGTGAATTAAGCCTTAGAGAGATGACAGAGTGTTATAAACTACAGACAGACAAGCACTGGTGTTTTGTAGTAACGGGGGTGTGATGTAACGGGAAGGATAGGATTGGGTGATGTCAGCGTAGAGATGGTATCAAAACCCAAATCTACTCATCTACTGATAAAATCCCTTCAAGCCTGCTCTGGCGCCAAGGCCTGAGTTTGAATGCCATCTGTGCACCCCCTATGGTCATGTGCCTTCTACATAGTCACATGAATGACATGGAGTTTGATGACTCATTAGTTTTATTAGTCTACTGTATATTTAAACCAGCAGCCTCTGTAATCCTGATTCTAAGAAAAATTGTAGATGACATTATACAGATTGAGTATAACATTATAATGATGCTGCTCCTATTATCAGGCTGGTCACATGCTGACATGAGGTGTGAACAATGCCTGATTCTTGCTGGAATATGTGATTCAGAAATAAGAAGCCACGCGTGACTCCTTCTCCTGGGGACAAAATAATGGGCCTCAGGCTTTCGGGGCTACTGGTTCTCATTAAAGAGACCAGCTGTCTACGGAGTCTTATAGGCGATTCTCCATGGGAAAAAGAGTATGCAAATTCAATGTTTGCCAGAGGTTTTCTTCCTTTTAGGCCCATTTACACAGGACGAGTGTCGGGCAAACGATGCCCGACACTCGTCCCTGTATCCCCTCGCTCACATGCTCCTGCACGGGAACTAGCACAGCTGGCTTGCACACAGAGCAGCCAGCAGGGGGGTGGGGCAGTGCAGGAGATTTCGCTATGGAACGTCCGCTGTTTAAACTGAGCAATGAGCAATGAGCTTCATCGTTAATCTTTTATGCAGCATAAAGCTCATCGCTCATCGTTAAAGGGGTTGTCCCGCGGCAGCAAGTGGGTCTATACACTTCTGTATGGCCATATTAATGCACTTTGTAATGTACATTGTGCATTAATTATGAGCCATACAGAAGTTATCAAAAGTTTTATACTTACCTGCTCCGTTGCTGGCGTCCTCGTCTCCATGGTGCCGACTAATTTTCGGCCTCCGATGGCCAAATTAGCCGCGCTTGCGCAGTCCGGGTCTTCTGCTGTCTTCTATGGGGCCGCTCGTGCAGAATGCCGTCTCCGTGTAGCTCCGCCCCGTCACGTGCCGATTCCAGCCAATCAGGAGGCTGGAATCGGCAATGGACCGCACAGAAGAGCTGCGGTCCACAGAGAGACAGGATCCCGGCGGCCATCTTCAGCAGGTGAGTATGAAGACGCCGGACCGCCGGGATTCAGGTAAGCGCTGTGCGGTTTGTTTTTTTAACCCCTGCATCGGGGTTGTCTCGCGCCGAACGGGGGGGGGGGGGGGGTTAAAAAAAAAAAAAAAAACCGTTTCGGCGCGGGACAACCCCTTTAAGTTTAAACAGCGAACATTCCATAGCGAACGGCCGCTGTGTATCTCAATGGAGAGGGGCGGGGGAGCAAGGGGAAAAAAATCTCCTGCACTGCCCCACCCTCCTGCTGGCCGCTACGTGTGTGAGCCAGCTGTGCTAGTTCCCTGCAGGAGCATGGGAGCGCAGAGACACAAGGACGAGTGTCAGGCATCGTTTGTCCGACACTCGGCCTGTGTTAATGGGCCTTTAGACCTCAAATTTAAAAAACTGCATCAGAGAAAAAATTCTTATATTTGCACTACAAAAATGCAACATATGCAGCTTCCTAGGAACAGCAGGGCCTTATTTTGCTCTGATTTGCTCATTTTCACGCCCAACCGATATACGCGACCATCTGTGGTTTTGGTCTCCAATGCATTCATTCAAACGGGCGATTAAAAAGCATTGCACCGTAATAAAAAACGGAACATACGCGACCGAAATACGTGCTGGTGAATATACGGTGGGTAAAAAGATAGTTCTGGTTCTACCTTTTGACCGATATACAGCGGCGGCTCCCACAGACTCCTATGGGAGCTAGAAAAAAAAGGGGAAGGGGAGTCTGTTTAGCAGTGCCTGATGCAGGGAACAGCTTACAGGTGCCTCTATGTAGGCATTAGGAGTCATTTCAAGGATTTATGCTGAGTAAGGGCTTTCCGTTGTGTGACGTATTTTTTTTGGCTAAAAATGTCACACCCGGTCATATGAATAGACGAGAAAACGCTAATTAAGCACGGGACTTGATAGCGGATAATCATCAATTCATGCGAATTTACGTCGCAGACGTAAAACACGTATGCTCATGTGAAAACCCCTAAAACACGAATTCCTAATGCCATGTTTCATTGAAATTTTCTACGGAAGCAGTGGTTGAAAGAGGCAGGGGTGTAGATCTGGGGGTGCCAGACGTAGCCGCTGTCTACTAGGCCATGGCCCGCTCCTCGAACGCTGCAATGGGGTGACCAAAAAAAGGATAAATCTGACGACGTTCACCATGCGGGGTAAATAATGCATTACTTTGATAGACTGGACTTTTATGGACTTAGCGATACTAAATATGTTTTGGGGTGTTTTTATTTAGATTTTTTATTAGAAATATGTGAAAAGGGCGGAGGGATTAAACTTTTATTACTTTTATTTTTGTAATAATCCATTAAACTTTTTTAAACTGCTCTTACGTTTTTTAGCCCACCCCATCGCCATGAACTTGCAATGGTTTGATCGCTCCTGCAGTATGATGTAATTACATACTGCGATCTGACACCCCTCCATACAAATCCTGAATTACATGATGTAACTGTACATCATGGAGCGTTAAGGGGTTGAAAATGTATCACACTCGCATGCAAATCACTTGGCATGCAAATGCAATACTTTTTTTGACCACTCCTATAATAAATGATGTGTGATTCTCGAAGACGAATCGCTGAAAAATTGGACATGCAGAGATTTTTAAAACTTTATCGGTCCGAGTGAAAAAAAATCGCTTGTGTGACTGGACCCATTCAAATGAATGCTTTCTTTTCCCTTGCGAGTTCTGTCCATCTCAGAATCACACAGGTCTTGCATGGGAACAACGCTCATGTGAATACAGTCTTAGGGTGCATTCAGACGACTGTCCGGGTATTCACCGATATACGGCATTCCTCTCTGCAGGGGTCAGAGGCTGGAAGAGCTGGTAGCAGTGCTCTGAGCTCCCGCCCCCTCTCTGCCTCCTCTCCACCCCCCTACACTATTTTTAATGAGGAGAGACAGGACGGGGGCGGAGCTAATCCCCGCCTCTATGCCCCCACCCCATCCTGCCTCCTCTCATTGCAAAGAGTGCAGAGGGGCGGATAGGGGGTGGAGAGGAGGCAGAGAGAGGCGGGAGCTCAGAGCACTGCTCCCAGCTCTTCCAGCCTCCTCCCCCTGCAGAGAGAGACGCCGTATATCAGCCGGCATGAATACACCCTTATATTGGTGTCGTCTTATATAACAAAGGGGCTTTATAGCCTGCTTAAGGCCCTTTTAGGCACCTCCTTCGTAGATGACCTCAAATCTATGTATAATAGAATGTATATTTATAGGTCATTTTAACATTTTCCTATATTCCTATGAAAGGAAATATATGAAAATTCGGCATTGAATTAATTACACCATATTTATAATATATATTTTTATAAGCCGGAGTTGAAGTCAGTACATTTCTACCAACTCCACCAAAATGGAGCCACAGCTAAGGTGCTAAGGCTGGGGTCCCACATCCATCTTTAGTAGAGATTTTCCATATTTTTATACCCCTCCCTTCTTTTGAAGTGATGCAAAGGAAAAGTCACTTGAAAAACATAACATATGCGTGACTGTGCATACAGGGATAGCTACCAATCACTGATAGCTCCACCCATTGGACCACTAAGATCAGAATGAGCAGAGATATAAATGAAGAAAATACAAGTTATACTGAATATTTCTCCATAAACTATATTTCAATCCGCTCATCTCCTCCATTGGATAACGGCGATCACATGACCAGGGACCGCGTACCGCGGCCCCCAGTGAAATCTCCAGGCTCTTGGCTATGTTTGGAGAGGAAAGATAAAACTTTAATTTTATTTAACTTTTTACTTTACTTTTATGCACTTGCCATTATCCATTGGATAACGGCATTTGCGTGACTGGAGGTCGCACACCGCGGCCCCCCATGACTGCTCCGGGCTATCAGCTACCTCCGACAGCCAGTAGCAGGGAGCTGTCACACTCCAAAACCCTGCGGCTTTACTCTACAGGGCAAGCATGTTTTTACTACCTTGTAGAATAAAGGACGTAAAAACTTGTATGGGTGGTCACTAAGGGGCCAATATCTGGAATTCACCTACATGTGGATACCAAACATGATATGCAACCGATGATCGGCTACACCTACAGGACTATGGTGACAATAGTTTTGTTAAAGGTTCCACCCTTGGCCAATAAAAAGGTCCTCAGAGGTTACTTGTGTGTAGTGACCTCTATTTCGGTTGACCCCTAGGCTCTTCTATGATGCAATCGAAGAGATTTCGCCCAGTTGAGTCTGAGAGGGGTGCTTTATTGGAATGCGAGAAGCTTAGTGTTCGTATCGACGAATTGCCGCCACCTGGGATGTTTTGACCAGACTATTAGGAGGTGTTGGGACCAGTGGACGTGTGAGGGCACACAAGGCGAACGAGCTTAGGACACACTCGACATATCAACAGTAGTGAGGTGAGATCATTTTTGTGTCTGAGAGCTGCAAATGCATTACCAGAATGCACCACTAGGGGGAAGTATCATGCTACTACAGTTGGGAGCAGAGTAATTGCAGCAGCTTTTTGTGCTGTTTCATTTCATCATTACTTACACATTAGTGAAAAAAAGAAGCTAGAAATGCCTTGTCCCCCCAAAGCATGCTCCGCTTAATAATACTGTCATTCAGTGCCATAATAGTGCCATGCAAATAACTTCTATAGTAAAATATGCAGACATGGCATGGCTAAAACAGCCAAATATTGGGAGCGCTCGTTGCTTATGAGTTTATAGTGCTAGATCGGAACTCAGTGGGAGCGGAATAAATCTGCCTGTACGGAAAGGTGTGATGGCAGTATGTGGATACTAGGAGAAAGCAGGCCCAATATTAGTTGTGTTCTGCCTTTAAGCCCCCCATATACATCAGAGTCATTTAAACGCACCAAAAACAGCAGGACTGGACGACTCTGTAATGTGTATGGGGGTGGCTTAAAGGGGTTTCCAAGGAAGTTGATCGGCTGAGGTACACAGTTAGGGACCCTGTCCAATCAGCTGATTGGGTGCCTGCTGTCAGCACCGCTATACATAGGGCTACGGAGCAGAAACTGCTGCTGCGGGTGCAGCTCCCATTGATTTTAACCCTTTCCAATCCAATTTATATCCTGGTTTTCCTAGGGGGCTTACTCTTTTTCTATTGTTATACAATGGTGCTATCTGCTGGCTAAAGCCAGTACTGCATGAGGTGACACGTTGGATAGGTTCTGACAGCAGAGAGGCTGGCAATATACAGTAAGAGAACCCCAACGGATGTCTTCCAACATCGGAGCTGTACAGCCTTAAATCATAATGTCTTCAGAGGTCAGACAGTGGATTGGAAAGGGTTAATGAACACTGTGCCTGCCATTACACAGGGATTGGAGCTACCTGCTTCCTCTCCGTGCCCCTTTATGTAGTGGTGATGACAGCAAACTAACTTTGTGTTGCTATAGAATGTAACGCAAATTTCACACAGCCATATTCTGCTCAGTATGTTGTATCATGATGTATTTGTAAACCAAAATCTGAAGGGAGTCCGAAACACGGAGGAAGTACTAGTTTTTTACATTAGGCTGGGTTCACATAGGGCGCATGTGCTGCGGAAATTCCGGCTGGAATTTCACTGCGGCAGATCCGCCTGCGGCCGCTAATCCCAGGATTAGCCAGCAATGTGGACAAGATTTGGCAAAAATCTCATCCACACGGGACGGCCAATCCGTCGTGGCAAAGCCGGCCGATGCAGCGCGGATTCCCCGGCCGCAGCATGTCAATTTTGTTTTTTCCATTGCGGCTGTGCTCTCCTTTGTGGGAGCGACGTCCGCAACAGAAAAGTATCCAATCAAGCCGCAGGTTTCCCGGCGGAAATCTCGCGTTTTTTTCGCTGCAGCCAAACCGTGAGATTTCCAGCGGGATTCCACCATGTGGGAACCCAGCCTTATACATTTTTTAGCTTTGTTTGTTTTTCTTCTGGTTTTGGCTTACAAATACTGACGCAAAACACTGATCAGAATACTGCCACAGGAATTGGCTGTAGGCGATTGATTTCCGCTTTTGGGCACAGAAACCCCCCTTTTGCATTGCATGCTATGGCAGTATTTGCTGCGGAATCCGAAGGCGGACGAGCGCTCCGGATTCCACAATGCAAATCTGGCCGTGTGCATTGGGCCTTAATGGGGTATTCCCATCTCATACATTTATGATAGGTCCACTCCTCCTTCCTCAACATTGACTTCAATGGAAGCCGTCCGTACATAATCCGGCTCAAAATAGATCATGCCATGATTCCCCCCCCCCCCCCCCGCTCGTGGTCATGAAAACTAATGGACCCCATGATATTGGCTATAATTGGGACAATCGCTTTCCACTCACCTGCCCAGCACTTTTTCTTCTGGTATTTTGTGCCAGATCTGCGGCAGATCCTCCGAACAGAGGTTCCAGTAGAAGAAGTGAACCCGACTTAAGAAGTGATCTGATTGTTCTTATTGGCAACATTCTAAGGTGCACAAAACAGTGCTGTTGGGTTGCCATCGCCAACACAGGTATCTAGTAAAGGACAACAGGCGGTGCCTTGAATGGCGCCATTAAGTTCAGGAAAACTTAGCAAGCAAGTAGATCTCCAAACCTCTAAAAAAAAAGCTAAAATTTATCTTCTGCCCGGAGTTCATGGATGGAAAATTTGTACTGAAAGCTTCACTGAACGGGGATGTTCTTCCTAGTTTTCCCAACACTATCAGACCACATGTAGTTCTGTTTAGCTTCAATAGGTGGCACTGTATCCTCAAATATAGAAGAGAACTATCGTATATAACAATGGGTTAACGGTCAAGATTTAGGAAAGTAAATACATTTCAAGTCTTTTTTACATATTTGGATACATATCAGCTTATTTGAAGGATATCGCCTTTTTCTCTAATAGCAGAGTTTTGTAACGTGAAACTATGCTTCCAGAAATGCACTACGCAGTTCTCTATTGTAGTCCTATCGCTGCGCGTTATAGAGGTACCATACAGCAAGACGCACAGTGACTGCCTACGTGCCCCTCATACGGACCCCTTGGAGCTCTGTGTGCCCTGACACCACCTCATACGGACCCCTTGGAGCTCTGTGTGCCCTGACACCACCTCATGAATATTTTTGGTCGCTTTGAATGATTCGGGGCTAGTCTTTTGTCTGGGGATTAACGAGGAAACCACTCGTTTATACAATGGGAATATCTCTTTAAAGGGGTTTTCCAGGCAAATACAATTGATGACAGGTCATCAATAGTTAATTGTCAGGGACCCGCCACTAGGGGTCACCTGTGATCAGCTGATCTACACCATTTGTCAGTGCAGTGGGGGGGGGTTTCATCATTGTTGTTGGCGGCAGAATTGGCATAGAGGGCTTCACTATCATTGAAATCAATGGGAGCACTGCCTCCTATTACACTTACGCATCCTGCCCCACTGGTGGAGTGAAAAGTGCTGGAAGTGTAATAGGAGATTTCAGCTCTCATTGCTTTCAATGGGAGTGAAGTCCTCTATGACACTTTCGCCTTCAACTCCGATGATGACGTTGGGCCCCAGGGAGCCCAAGCGGTGGGTCCTTGGGGATTTACTATTGATGACCTATCCCGAGGATAGGTGATCACTAGTGTTTGCCTGGAATACCCCTTTAATTCTGCATTTGCTTATGGCATTGTGTAGCTGTTATTCTCGCATAACCATCTAATTAAAAAAGGATCAAACTCAATGCATTCCAATCAGGTCATGGTTATTTGTGATGCATAAATGCTAATGCCGATACATAATGTTTGATGCCTCCTCGTTGTGTCATATCAGCCGCTGTCTGCATTAGATTAGGACATGTTACCATCCAGCCTTGTGAGGGGAATTAGTTGTGACTTTTGCTATTTATTTCCAAAGATTCAGACAATTTGGCCTCTCGCAACAAAATAGCCCAATGATTCACCCTGCTGTTGCTGCAGCTTCACCTTGGGCGATGTCAGGATTTATTGACATTCTCTATCAGTCCTGCTTGGGGAAAAATGTTTAGAGAGAAAATGTTCAAATATATTGTTGGATGATGCATGTAAAAGGACTAGGGATGAGCAAGCATACTCGCTAAGGGCAATTACTCGAGCAAGCATTGTCCTTAGCGAGTACCTGCCCGCTTGGAAGAAAAGATTTGGGTGCCTGCAGGGGGCGGGGAGCGGCGGGGGGGGGGGGGGTGAGGAGCGGAGAGGAGATCTCTCTCTCCCTCTCTCCCCCCGCTCCCCCCTGCTCAGTGCCGCAACTCACCGCTCACCCGCGCCGGTAGCCAAATCTTTTCTTCCGAGCGGGCAGGTACTCGCTAAGGACAATGCTCGCTCGAGTAATTGCTCTTAGTGAGTATGCTCGCTCATCTCTAAAAAGGACCTACTTTTAGACTTAAGTGAACACAACCATGTATAGGACCCAGACTTCTTTACTGTATGGGCACTGGGGGCTCTCTAGCTTTCCAACATGTTGTGATTGGACATTACTTTTTGCTGAGATGGATTATATGATCCTACTTATATGTAGTCTTCAAATGACAATAAATGTTACTCCCTGATGAATATTGTATGTCCATTTGTAACCAGAGCTGTACTTTTTCTGGACCCTGGTGCCTAAGGGGGGCAGGGGTACCCCTGCCACTCTATGAGACAGCATTACTACACTCTTTGTAAAAAGAAAAAGAAATCAAGCACCTACAAGTTGTTATTTTGCTACAAAACTTGGCATGCAGTTCCATGTCAGGCAGATATACAAATGAGTAGAGTTGTGGTGGGATTAGATGAACAGTCTTGCCACCAGAGACCCTAAAATTGGTTCCACCTTTGGCCTATAAAAAGGCTCTCGGAGGCTCCTTGTGTGTAGTGACCTCTTCTTCCGCTTGTGTAGAGCTTATTGATCACTTGACTCCTCTACGACGCAATCGAAAAGATTTCACCCACTTAACAGAGTTTGAGGTGGGAGCCTTATTGGAATGTGAGAAGCTGGATGGTCCTATAAATTAATTGCCCACCACCTGGGCTGTTTTGAGCAGACTGTTAGGAGGTGTTGGGACCAGTGGATGCGTGAGGGCACACAAGGTGACCGGGCTCAGGACGCCATCGGCAGACCACCAGTAGAGAGGATCATCTGATCGTCCAACTAGCATGAGCAGCTCCAACTGTTTCATTGTCTGCCATCCAGAGACATGTGGCGTCATTGTTACAGGCCTCTCTGTACGAACCATTTCCAGGCACTTGGCTGAAGGACATTTGGTCTCTTGGCACCCATTACATGTACTGCCTTTGACACCCATCGTTGCCTCTGCAGTGGTGTCATTAACAATGTAACTGGGCTGCTATGGAGTGGAATTGGGTTGTCTTCAGCGACAAATCCCAGTTTAGTTTGGGCACTGACAACGACCATATTCATGTCTGGAGACTCATGGGTGAGCGCCTCAATCCTGTCTTTGCTGTGGAGTGGCAAATGCAAAGATGGATTAATACCTCTTGGAAGGCAACATTTCTATAAGACTTATAACAATGACTGTCTGTGTATGGTATTCTAGCTTAGTATGTAGAGAAAAGTATGGCAGCAAACCAGGTGCAGATAAATGATGCAGAGCTTTATTCCTCCTCAAGTCACAGATACATGACGTTTCGACACAAAGTCTTTTTCAAATGCCGCCATACTTTTCTCTACATACTTGGATTACTTTTGAAATTATTTGGATCAATTTCCTTGTGGCGATTGCAAGTTACCAGTTCATCCCTTATTGGGTTAAGGTTGTGCTGTCTGCAACTCTGCTTCTCTTTGCTGGTATTCTAGCTTAGTTTACAATTCCAAGCCATTGTTATAAGGCTTGTCTAAATAGTCGGATAGTGACTTGCAGGAATGCTGCTTTCCAATAGGTGGTGCTGCAGAGAAATTATTCCATCTGCCATTTGCATACTGGCCTAGCTCACATAGGCAGAGCAAGTATACTGAAAGTGTGGCCTTAGGCTGGGCTCACACAGGGCTGATTTGCCACGGAATTTCCCTGCAAAATTTCACTGCGGCAAGTCCACCTGCGGCCGCTAATCCCGGGATTAGCCAGCCATGTAGACGAGATTTGTCAAAAATCTCATCCACACGTGGCGGAGAATCCAGCGGCCTCAACAGAAAAGCATGCAGCAAAGCTGCTCCAAAACCCACGGCTAAGTGCCACGGGTTTTAAAGCTATGCCTTATTGGCAGAAATCTTGCGTTTTTTCGCTACGGCAAAACCACGAGACTTTCCGCCTAGAATACGACCCGTGTGACCCCAGCCTTATACATTACATTGCTCGTATCACTTTATTCTCACACCAATTCACCATGTAATGTATCTGGACGTACTTTCATGGTGGCGAGGCATGTAGTATGATTTTCTGCGGCAGCTGCAGTGTGTACTGTGAGGTGCTGCAGTAGTGAATGGGATTATTAGGACTATCTACAGTGGCAAAGGGTTGTTTATGATGTTCTGCAGCAGCTCTTGCCTACTCTTAAATGCTATGGCATGTAATTCCACAATGGAGAAGAGAGTTATGCTCATTGACGTTGTGTTTGCAGTGTGCACCAGGGAAGCTCCTGGAATGTATATCAAACACATCCGTAACCCAACAGATGCTAAGAGTGTCCTTTTGGCCTGTTGGGCCAGTTGTATTATTGCCACCGTATCAAAATCCACATGCAGTTTTTCAATGTTGTTTTTAGGTTTTCTGATCACTCCTCTTTGATAGAACTCATAGACAGATAGCATGGTTTGGCTGGGTAAATGGACTTCACGGGTTCAATTTAACCCCTTAAGGACATGGCCTATTTTGGGCATAAGGACGCAACTGTTCTTGGCGGATTTTCATCTCCATTTTTCAAAAGCCATAACTTTTTTCTTTTTTCGTCGACGTGGCCGTTTAAAGGGGTTGTCCCGCGAAAGCAAGTGGGGGTATACACTTCTGTATGGCCATATTAATGCACTTTGTAATATACATCGTGCATTAAATATGAG
This sequence comes from Eleutherodactylus coqui, assembly GCF_035609145.1. NCBI lineage: Eukaryota > Metazoa > Chordata > Amphibia > Anura > Eleutherodactylidae > Eleutherodactylus > Eleutherodactylus coqui. The sequence continues at coordinate 237,473,996 of NC_089840.1, read as the reverse complement.
CCAAACAGAAGTTATTCACTTACCTGCTCCGTTGCTGGCGTCCTCGTTTCCATGGTGTCGTCTAATTTCAGCGTCTAATCTCCCGATTAGACGCGCTTGCGCAGTCCGGTCTTCTCCCTTCTGAATGGGGCCGCTCGTGCCGGAGAGCTGCTTCTCGTAGCTCCGCCCTGTCACGTGTGCCGATTCCAGCCAATCAGGAGGCTGGAATCGGCAATGGCACGCACAGAGCCCACGGTGCACCATGGGAGAAGACCTGCGGTCCACCGTGGGTGAAGATCCCGGCGGCCATCTTCGCAAGGTAAGTAAGAAGTCGCCGCAGCGCGGGGATTCGGGTAAGTACTATCCGTTTTGTTTTTTTTTAAACCCCTGCATCGGGTTTGTCTCGCGCCGAACGGGGGGGGGCTATTGAAAAAAAAAAAACCGTTTCGGCGCCGGGCAACCCCTTTAAGGGCTTGTTTTTTGTGTGGCGACCTGTAGTTTTTATTGGTGCCATTTACGGACATAAGACTATATGGTAAAACTTTTATAATTTTTTTATGATAGCAGGGTGAGAAAAGGCATCAATTCTGCCATAGATTTTTTTTTTTTTACAGCACTAATCATGCAGCATAAATGACACAATACATTTTTTCTGAGGTTAAGTTACAACGATAGCAAAAGTCTTATAATTTTTTTAAGGTTTTTTCCCTTTTCTGCAATAAAAACCCTTTTTTGGAATTTATTTTTTTTCTAAATCACTAAATTTAAAGTCCTATAACTTTCTTATTTTTCAATGGATGGAGCTCTGTGAAAGCTTATTTTTTTAAGAGGCTAGCTATAGTTTTTATTGGTACCATTTTGGGGTACATACGGCTTTTTTGATCACTTTTATTGTGTTTTTTGGGAGGCAAAATAAAAAAAAAAAAGCATTTTGCCTCAGTTTTTTATTTTTACGCTTTTTGCCGTGCAGGATAAAAAGCATGTACGATATATTGTACACGTAGTTACAGATCCGACGATACCAAATATATGGGATTTTAATTTTTAAAACTTTTTTGTATGCTAATATGGGTAAAAGCACAAAAGCGTTTATTTTACTTTTTTTTTTTTTTACATTTTTCTTTTTTTACATTATTTTTATCTTTTTTTTTTTTACACGTTTTATGTCCCTGTAGGGGACTTGTACAATAGCACCTATGATCGCTATGATAAAGCATTGCGGGACTCCTGTCCTGTAATGCCTTATCGCTTGTATTAGCGATCATAGGTACTGGCAATGCAGGACGCCTGTATCTGGCATCCTGTTGCCATTGCTACCCAACGGGCTCTCTGCGATTACATCGCACTCCCTCTGTGAACCCGCTGCGGGATAGTGGCTGATCTCTCGCTATCCATGGGATGTATGTGTATGCCCTGTTGTATTAAATACCCCGCAGCTAGGACGTACATTTACGTCCTGTTTAGTTAGGGGTTAAATAAGTCCCCTTAACACTATCCTTTACCTTTCTTCAATAGTTATACTTCATAGCCTTAAAACTGCACCCCTCTGTTGGAGATGATAGGAAAGTCACTGAGAACTTTTTTTGCTTCCTTGTTCTTACAGGGTATTAACAAATTTGTCTTTGGTCATAAAAAGCGCATATTGTGATAAAGGCTACGTATAGAATATATACTTATGTTCCAACACAGGATTTCACCCCTGGCATCATCCCAAAGTTATGGCAGCAGTGATTGTGTATGTGAGGTGCTACTCCATTCGCTTCAATGGGGCCACCAGACATAGCCAAGTGCTTGAACTGAACAATCTCCAGTTGTCCCATTGAAGTGAATGGAGTGGTAGCGTGCATGCGTGGTCACCGCTGTCAGAACTTTAGGTGATATCTTAGGATTGGCATGGTCTCAATAGTCATACCACCACTGATCAGCAAGTTGCTGAGATGGTAATACCTTCTTACCTCCTTGCCAATGTGCGCTGTACACATATGGTGCACATCAGGTGTCGGTATATGAAGCGGGCTCGGGAGCTGAGCCCACTTCATACATGGATGGTTTCAGCCATTTTTAGACAGCTGACACCTACTGGCAACAGCCATAATCAGAGTTCATGACGATTGTGGCTGTTAAACCTTTAAATGCCGCTGTCAATTGTGGTAGCGACATTTAAATGCCCTGATCAGCATTCAAGGGTCCCAAATGGCCCCCTCGTGATAAAAATGCGAGATGCCGTATGGCTATCATGGACAGCCCCCTAGGGCTGTCATGAATGATTACAATAGTATGGCATTGCATTATAATGTATGAGTGATCAAAGGATTGTAAGTTCAAATCCCCTGTGAGGACTAAAGAAAAATGTCCAAATGAGTTAAAATAAAGTTTTTTTGTTTATTTAAAAAGCAAAACTTTTTTGAAAGCGGGAGGAAAATGAGAAAATGAAAAAGGACTATAGCGGGAAAGGGTTAAAGAATAGAGATGAGCGAGCATACTCGCTAAGGGCAATTGATCAAGCGAGCATTGCCCTTAGCGAGTACCTGCCCGCTCGAGAGAAAAGATTCGGCCACCGGCGCGGGTGACAAATGAGTTGCGGTAGTCAACGGAGGGAGCGGGGGGGAGAGAGAGGGAGAGAGAGATCTCCCCTCCGTTCCTCCCTGCTCTCCCCCGCAACTCCCTGCCCGCCGCCGGCAGCCGAACCTTTTCTCTCGAGCGGGCAGGTACTCGCTAAGGGCAATACTCGCTCGAGCAATTGTCCTTAGCGAGTATACTCGCTCATCACTATTAAAGAACCATGTAACACAGGTTTGTAATATGAATATATACCATTGGTCCTAAGGCTACAAAATCTGTAGCAATTCATAGGGGACAATATGTAGGATGCAGTTCAGGGTGAATCTATAATCTCCTCATACCTGGTTTGGATTGCTTAACTTCAAATTATTTCAAAGTGAAGTAGAAAAATGAACAAAACAGAATTATCAGAACATTTGTAACTTTTTGCACAGTACATGGTACAGAAAAAGCGCCAAACTCTTGGAATGTTATCTAGCGTTCTTGTAATTGTGAACAGCAGTACAATGTGGTTACAAGGTACACTACAGACTGCTACGTGGACCCAGCACAGATCCATTGTGTGGTTGTAATAGGTATTACCATGAAAACAGGATGTTTATGGCTTTCAGAGAAGCCTGGAGCCTGAGTTCTAAATCAGAAACAGAGAAGTTTAATTAAAAGGAACACAAAAGGGTAGAGCGGCTGAAAATCTACAATTTCATTCTCCGAGAGATGCCATAATACAGTGCAGGCAAAAGCACTCAGGCGTCACGCGCAGATTGGGTCAACCTAAAATCCTTTAAATCAGGGAGCATAATTTAGTTTTCGTCTTTTTTAGTCCATGATTGAAGACTTTAATATTCTTGAACAAGGCAAATGGTTTTACATCCACATAACAATAAAATCTGATCAAGATTGAAGAACAAGTTAGAACAGCGCTTCCACTGAGATGAGACAAGTTGAACATTCCCGCTGATCCGTGAAGATCACTCGTTTCCTGACCATGTTTGTCAATTGTTAGGGTGTAGGTGGTGGTTGACAGAAGATGTGGGTTTAAAGATGATTCCTAGATGGGGTTCCTAATAATGTGGGGTGCGTTATGCATTGTATTGTAGAATGTACACTGAATGAACACTTTATTAGAGACACCCATCTAGGAGAATGTTGGACCTCTTTTGGCCTTCAGTTCGGCAGCGGTTCATCATGGCATAGATCCCACTGGGTGTTGAAATCGTTCTGCGGAAATATTGACTCATGCGGACAGAAGAGCTTCTTGCAATTGCCACAAATTAGCTGGTGGTGCTGATTAGCTGTGAATAGCTGACAGGAAGGGGTCATTAATTCATGCTGCTTGTGCCAAATTCTAACCTCCCATCAGCACGGTGCAAGAGAGATCTGGATTTATCTGACCAGGCGATGTTTTTCCACTGCTCAGTAATCCAATTTGTGCGCACGTTTGCCCACTAGAGTCTTGCTTTTCTGTTTCTCTTAGACGGCAATGGCATTCAAACTGGTTTTCTATCTGTGCTGAGGAACGCCAGATTACGTATTCGGACACAAGTTGTAGCAACCATGTTGCATTCGGCTGCGATCTTCTTGACTGTGCACCACCTGTTTGTCAGAATGCCTCTTGGCATCCTCTGACCCATTCTGTGAGTTTTGACCTACAGTGCACCGAGTCTGTAGTGACATTGAACTTGTAAATTGGTGATGTACTATTGTGCGTGAAGACATGATGATGCCATGCCTAGGACATTTAGGAATATAGTACAGGTACGATGATTATGGGGTATTACAAGGATGGTGGTTAATGAGAGTGTTATGGTATCCTACCCGATGATACGCCAGCCCGGGTTGCCCTAGAACTTACCAGCAACCCCTGTCCCTGCCCACTTGCCTCCACTCCTGGCTAAACCCAGGCGGGCAACTGGGCGGCAGCCCCTACTCTTGCTAGGGACTGAGGAGGGACGCTGGCGTACCAAGATGGAACAGGGTAGAATACCGACAGGAAGGGCAGATGAATAAACCAACAGAAAATAAAGCAGACCGAGGCAGATGGATAACCTGGCAGATATAGCAAACAAGCTGACAACAGGAGACTGACAGAGGCAGGATGCCAACACACTGACAGAAACCAATAACTGGCAGTGAATGGACCTCACTGCCAGCCTTATAAACAGAAGCCTCCACCCAGGGCCGAAGAGAGGGAGATGACTACCTCCCAGCAGAATCTTATAACCAAGGACTCGTGCATAGAGCTGCACTCAGAGGCACGTGCACGCACGTCGCCGCCCGGACCCATGAGCGCGCACACCATGCCGACCAGCCACCCGCGCCCCCGGCAGCCGCCGCATGGTAACAAAGAGAAGTTTGAAGTGCCTTGTGTTGCTGAGATTTACCCCTGATTTGGACATGTAGATATATATATGTTATGGGTGTCTTCTGGTTCAAAATATGTAACATTCGAGTATGAAATACGGATGGAGTTATTTAAAGCCAAGTTTCTGGTTTAGTAAAGTTCATTTTGAAAAAATGTATATTGCCTCTGCATCCGTCTGTCACCGCTGAGCCATTACAGACCAGCTACCCCTCCTAAAACATAAAACTGCCATAAGAATTAAAGATCTATGAATAAGAAGGAGGGTAGGAAAAATATGAGACAGAGGAAACTGTAGACAGGCTGGTCTCCATCCTGGTTGTTTCCTTGCAGATACTGGATCCAGGATGTTCAGATCTTCAGGTTCAAAATGTCCTCCTGTTTCCAACAGCTGCTTCTTCTTCAGATCTTCACCCCATCTGTAGCTTTTGGCAAGGCATTTTGTAATTTAGTAATCCAATAGTGAGTGAACCTTAAAGGGGTTCTGACATGAAAAAAAAAAAATTGTACTCACCTTGCCTGGCCTGGCCCAATCGCCAGGCATGTCCCCTCCAGCCGGCATCTTCTTCTGTGCCTTTAAAGCAGAGCAAGAGCGGTCAAAAAGACCGCTTCCTGCTCTGGTCCGTCCGTCAGGCACTTCCGAGGTCAACGGACGGACCGCCACAGCAAGCACGTCACAAGCAGTGCTTGCTGTGGGCGGCCCGTCCGTCCGGCTGAACTCCGGAGTGTTGCGCATGCGCAGTGGAGACGCAGCCCGTCCTGACTCCTGTCAGAGGGCACCTCTCCACTGCGCATGCGCGCAATCCCGGAGCAGCGCGGCTGCTGGAGGAAGAAGACTGCATGCCGGGAGGCATACTAGCACTTTCTGCTTAGGTTAAGCAGCGCTGCTGATTAGAGCCACCTGATTGGCTCTTCGGCACCACGTGACTGCACAGCGTGCACCAATCAGGTGGCTCTAGTCAGGCTGCTTAACCTAAGCAGAAAGTGCTAATATGCTGCCGGGAGATGACCCCCCGATGTCAACAACAACAGGAGACAAGGTAAGTATAAGATTTTTATGCTTTAGCAGCCATTAACCCATGGGTTCCCTGGGTCCATTAGGCAGACCAGGGAACAATGGCTGCTAAAGCATAAAAAAATTATTCATGTCAGAACCCCTTTAATTGGAACTGGCCGGCCTCATGTAATTCCGTTCATCAGAACACCGGCTTCCACTTCTCATTTGATCTGTGTAATCATTGGTTTATTAATATTTCATACATTAAATAAAGGTCTATGAAACATTTAAGATGCTAATTTAGAATTAATTAGTGAGAACAGCGTCTATGCTCTGTACAGCGGGACTGCAGCGGAGAACGTGTTTCATCTTTATCCTGCCAAACAATTTGTCTTCACCTCACGGCCTTATCATGCTAGAAATGTATTAAGATGGCTTTAACCGCAGAGTAGCGAAATGACACCAACACAGGTGTATCAATCAGCCGAAATTTTACAGACAGTCCATAAATAAGAGGGCATTTCTTTTCCAGTACCTGCAATTTAAAAAGATGCAATTTGAAGCAATTTTTCCTACCGTTTTGTGTCTATGGCACCCGTGCGTTTCCGTGGTAACAGACAACAACCCAACCCTGTGTAGTCTGAACCCAAAGTTGACCAGGAACACTCATGTATTTCGGTTCCATGTTATGGAAGTGTGTCCCGGACTGACCGCGGGTCTCCTGACTCGAATTCCGAGGATCATAGGTTGGGGTCAGGCCAGGATGCACTTCCATATTACGGATAAAAACACAGAACCAAAATACACAAATGTGTTTCTGGCCTTATACTACCTTTTTTCTGTCCCTTAGGGCGAGCACCCACTGGCGTTTGCGTTTTCCGCGGGAAAAAAAACGCAGCGTTTTCGCCGCGTTTCCCGCGATTTTTCCGCGCGTTTTTCGCGGCGTTTTCGCGGCTTTTCCATTAATTTCCATTGACTTTCATGGGTGCATTAGGAGAAAAATAAGGACACATATGCAACTGACAGTTCCTATGTTAAAAACGCAAACGCAACGCAAAAAAAATGCCAGTGGACAGGAACACATGTTATCTCTATGCCTGTGCAGGAAAAACGCAAAACGCAGGTAAAAAAACGCCAGTGGGTGCTCGCCCTAAAGCTGCTTGTACACCTTCAACAACGGTGGGATATCTAACAGCTATTTGCACTGGATCCCACACACGAGGGAACATTTGGCTTCGCTGAATGCTCATGTGTTTAGGGATGATATAGGGGACACTAATAATACTGGGGCCGAAATAGGGGTCACTATTACTACTGAGGCCACTCTGCGCATGGCAGCATACCTGAAGCTGACTTAGGATATGTTTACATGTGGCTGAAATGTGGCAGAATTTCCGCAGCTGAAATTTCTACGGTAAATTACCAAGCATTTCCGCATCCAAAAAAACTGTCAAAATTGGCACCGTTGAAAGACGGAAGCCGGGGAGCGCTGACAACCGGAAGCATTCAGAGGAGGTGAGGGGGAGTGTCACATAGTATGTAATTGCCACTCAAAATCCACACCAATGGTATGGATTTTAACTGTTTTTGGATGTGGAAATGCTGCAAAATCTGCTGCTGTCAACATTCTGCAGCATTTCCGCCATGTGTAAAGCCAAGTCAGCTTGAGGTATGCTGCAACATACAGAGTGGCCTCATTAGTAATACTATTACTACTGGCACCGATATAGGGGACACTAGTACTAATAGTATCCCCTACATTGGCCTCAGTAGTAACAGTGATTAGAGATGAGCGAACGTACTCGTCCGAGCTTGATACTCGGGCGAATATTAGCGTGTTCGGGATTTTCGGTAGTCGTAACGAGTACCACGCGATGTTCTGGTTACTTTCAGTTTCCTCTCTGAGACGTTAGCGCGCTTCTCTGGCCAATTGAAAGACAGGGAAGGCATTACAACTTCCCCCTGTGACGTGCAAGCCCTATACCACCCCCCTGCTGTGAGTGGCTGGGGAGATCTGATGTCACCCGAGTATAAAAATCGGCCCCTCCCGCGGCTCGGCTCAGATGCCTTGTGAGTTAGCTGAGGGAAAGTGCAATCGTGCTGGAGCTGCTGTAGGGAGAGCGTTAGGAGTTAGTGTAGGCTTCAAGAACCCCAACGGTCCTTCTCAGGGCCACATCTAATAGTGTGCAGTACTGTGTTAGCACTGTATTTTTATTTATTTTTTTCAAAATTGGATCTGCAGAGCATTGCGCCCTGCAATAGGGACAGAAGTGGTGGTTAGGCAGGGAGAGTGTTAGCAGTGAGTGTAGGCTTCAAGAACCCCAACGGTCCTTTCTAGGGCCACATCTATCCGTGTGCAGTACTGTCCAGGCTGCTGTTAGCAGTGTTGCATTTTTTTTTTTTTCAAAACCGGCTGTGCAGACCATTGCACCCGGCATTAATACTACAGGGATAGAATTGTGTAGGCAGGGCCAGAAGACATACATTATTCATTGAATAGACGCAGTGTGGCTTTTCCTTTGAAAAACAAGGGAAAAAATTCTATTTCGCCTGCCTCTGACAGTCCTCAGGGCTCTGGGTACGTGTGTGCTGCGTGCAGAACGTTAAAAAAAATCAGACGCAGCCTGCTACGTTTTACTGCAGGCTTGCGCCAATTTTTTTCCAGCATGGGAAATCCCTGATCTGCTGTAGCGAATAACTTTGCATCACTGCAGTTCTGTGACACATTTGCAGGGCCACAACACAGTTATTAAACTTAGTAGTATTCATTGAATACACGCAGTGTGGCTTGTCCTTTGAAAAACAAGGGAAAAAATTCTATTTTGGCTGCAGGCTTGCGCCAATTTCTTTCCTGGCTTGGAAATCACTGGTAATACAGCATGCTGAGGGGTAGGGGTAGGCCTAGAGGACGTGGACGCGGCCGAGGACGCGTAGGCCCAAGTGAGGGTGTGGGCACAGGCCGAGTTCCTGATCCAGGTGTGTCGCAGCCGACTGCTGCGCGATTAGGAGAGAGGCACGTTTCTGGCGTCCCCACATTCATCGCCCAATTAATGGGTCCACGCGGGAGACCTTTATTAGAAAATGAGCAGTGTGAGCAGGTCCTGTCGTGGATGGCAGAAAGTGCTTCGAGCAAGCTATCATCCACACAGAGTTCTGCGCCGTCCAGTGCTGCAAATCCGCATCCTCTGTCTGCTGCTCCTCCTTCCTCCCAGCCTCCTCACTCCACTACAATGACACATGCTCAGGAGCGGGAAGACTCCCAGGAACTGTTCTCGGGCACCTGCTCAGATTGGGCAGCAGTGGTTCCTCTCCCACCAGAGGAGTTTATCGTCACTGATGCACAACCATTGGAAAGTTCCCGGGGTCCGGGGGATGAGGCTGGGGACTTCCGGCAACTGTCTCAAGACCTTTCAGTGGGTGAGGAGGACGATGACGATGAGACACACTTGTCTTGCAGTGAGGTAGTAGTAAGGGCAGTAAGTCCGAGGGAGGAGCGCACAGAGGATTCAGAGGAAGAGCAGCAGGACGATGAGGTGACTGACCCCACCTGGTGTGCAACGCCTACTCAGGACAGGTCTTCAGAGGGGCAGGCAAGGGCAGCAGCAGGGCAGGTTGCAAGAGGCAGTGCGGTGGCCAGGGGTGGAGGCAGGGCCAGACCGAATAATCCACCAACTGTTTCCCAAAGCGCACCCTCGCGCCATGCCACCCTGCAGAGGCCGAGGTGCTCTAAGGTCTGGCAGTTTTTCACAGAGACACCTGACGACCGACGAACAGTGGTGTGCAACCTTTGTCGCGCCAAGATCAGCCGGGGAGCCACCACCAACAGCCTCACCACCACCAGCATGCGCAGACATATGATGGCCAAGCACCCCACAAGGTGGGACGAAGGCCGTTCACCGCCTCCGGTTTGCACCGCTGCCTCTCCCCCTGTGCCCCAACCTGCCACTGAGATCCAACCCCCCTCTCAGGACACAGGCACTACCGTCTCCTGGCCTGCACCCACACCCTCACCTCCGCTGTCCTCGGCGCCATCCACCAATGTCTCGCACCGCACAGTCCAGCCGTCGCTAGCGCAAGTGTTGGAGCGCAAGTACGCCGCCACGCACCCGCACGCTCAAGCGTTAAACATGCACATAGCCAAATTTATCAGCCTGGAGATGCTGCCGTATAGGGTTGTGGAAACGGAGGCTTTCAAAGCTATGATGGCGGCGGCGGCCCCGCGCTACTCAGTTCCCAGTCGCCACTACTTTTCCCGATGTGCCGTCCCAGCCCTGCACGACCACGTCTCCCGCAACATTGTACGCGCCCTCACCAATGCGGTTAGTGGCAAGGTCCACTTAACTACGGACACGTGGACAAGCACAGGTGGGCAGGGCCACTACATCTCCCTGACGGCACATTGGGTGAATTTAGTGGAGGCTGGGACAGAGTCAGAGCCTGGGACCGCTCACGTCCTACCCACCCCCAGAATTGCGGGCCCCAGCTCGGTGGTGGTATGTTCGGCGGTGTATGCTTCCTCCACTAAAGCACCCTCCTCCTCCTCCTCCTCCTCCTCAACCTCTGTCTCGCAATCTAGATGTGTCAGCAGCAGCAGGACGTCGCCAGCAGTCGGTGTCGCACGGCGTGGCAGCACAGCGGTGGGCAAGCGTCAGCAGGCCGTGCTGAAACTACTCAGCTTAGGAGATAGGAGGCACACGGCCCACGAACTGCTGCAGGGTCTGACAGAGCAGACCGACCGTTGGCTTGCGCCGCTCAGCCTCCAACCGGGCATGGTCGTGTGTGACAACGGCCGTAACCTGGTGGCGGCTCTGCAGCTCGGCAGCCTCACGCACGTGCCATGCCTGGCCCACGTCTTTAATTTGGTGGTTCAGCGCTTTCTGAAAAGCTACCCACGCTTGTCAGACCTGCTCGTAAAGGTGCGCCGGCTCTGCGCACATTTCCGCAAGTCCCACACGGACGCTGCCACCCTGCGCACCCTGCAACATCGGTTTAATCTGCCAGTGCACCGACTGCTGTGCGACGTGCCCACACGGTGGAACTCTACGCTCCACAGGTTGGCTAGGCTCTATGAGCAGCGTAGAGCTATAGTGGAATACCAACTCCAACATGGGCGGTGCAGTGGGAGTCAGCCTCCTCAATTCTTTTCAGAAGAGTGGGCCTGGTTGGCAGACATCTGCCAGGTCCTTCGAAACTTTGAGCAGTCTACCCAGGTGGTGAGCGGCGATGCTGCAATCATTAGTGTCACCATTCCTCTGCTATGCATCTTGAGAAGTTCCCTGCAAACCATAAAGGCAGCCGCTTTGCGCTCGGAAACAGAGCCGGGGGAAGACAGTATGTCGCTGGATAGTCAGAGCACCCTCCTGTCTATATCTCAGCGCGTTCAGGAGGAGGAGGAGGAGCATGAGGAGGATGAGGAGGAGGGGGAAGAGACAGCTTGGCCCACTGCTGACGGTACCCATGCTGCTTGCCTGTCATCATTTCAGCGTGTATGGCCTGAGGAGGAGGAGGAGGAGGAGGAGTAGGAGGAGGAGGATCCTGAAGGTGATCTTCCTAGTGCGGACAGCCATGTGTTGCGTACAGGTACCCAGGCACACATGGCTGACTTCATGTTAGGATGCCTTTCTCGTGACCCTCGCGTTACACGCATTCTGGCCACTACGGATTACTGGGTGTACACACTGCTCGACCCACGCTATAAGGAGAACCTTCCCACTCTCATTCCCGAAGAGGAAAGGGGTTCGAGAGTGTTGCTATACCACAGGACCCTGGCGGACAAGCCGATGGTAAAATTCCCATCCGACAGCGCTAGTGGCAGAAGGCGCAGTTCCGAGGGCCAGGTAGCAGGGGAGGTGCGGAGATCGAGCAGCATGTACAGCCCAGGCAGTGCAACAGTCTTTAAGGGCCTGGACAGCTTTATGGCTCCCCAGCAAGACTGTGTCACAGCTCCCCAGTCAAGGCTGAGTCGGTGGGAGCACTGTAAAAGGATGGTGAGGGAGTACGTAGCGATCGCACGACCGTCCTCCGTGACGCCTCTGCCACCTACAACTACTGGGTGTCGAAGCTGGACACGTGGCCTGAACTAGCGCTGTATGCCCTGGAGGTGCTTGCTTGTCCTGCGGCTAGCGTCTTGTCAGAGAGGGTGTTTAGTGCGGCTGGGGGAATCATCACAGATAAGCGTACACGCCTGTCAACCGACAGTGCCGACAAGCTAACACTCATCAAGATGAACAAAGCCTGGATTTCCCTAGACTTCTCTTCTCCACCAGCGGACAGCAGCGATACCTAAGCAATACGTAGGCTGCACCCGCGGATGGAAGCATAGTTCTCTCTCACCATCCAAAACGGGGACATTTCTGCTTCATCAATCTGTGTATAATATTCCTCCTCCTCCTCCTGCTCCTCCTCCTGAAACCTCACGTAATCACGCTGAACGGGCAATTTTTCTTAGGGCCACAAGGCTTACTCATATAATTTTTCTAAAAATTTTTTAGACGTTTCAATGCTCTTAAAAGCGTTGGAACTTTAACTTAAACCAATTTTTCGTTAAACTGGGCTGCCTCCAGGCCTAGTTACCACTTAAGCCACATTAACCAAAGCGATTAATGGGTTTCACCTGCCATCTTGGTTGGGCATGGCCAATTTTTACTGAGGTACATTAGTACTGTTGGTACACCAATTTTTTTGGGCCCTCACCTACAGTGTAATCATAGCAATTTCTATGTTCTTCGCCTGCACTCATGGTACAGAAAGGTGTGTGGGGTTGGCCTACACTTTAGCTACATAAATGTAACTTGGGCCTTGGCTATACTGCAGCTACTGAAATGGAACTAAGACTGCGCTCCCACTATACTGCTGCTTCGGAATTGTTCCTGGGGCCTGTGTAGGCTGCTACTATTACTTTAATGGAACTTAGACTATGCTCCTCCTATACTGCTGCTTCGGAATTGTTACTGGGGCCTGTCTTGAGTGCTACTATTACTGAAATGGAACTAATACTGTGCTCCCCCTATAATGCTGCTAGTGATATGTTAGTGGGGCCTGTCCTAATGCTACGGCTGAAATGTTAATAATTCTGGGCTCTGCCTATACCGCTGCTAATGGTATGTCTCTGGGGTGTGGAAACAGAGGCTTCCCAAAGACATGATGGCGGCGAGGCCATTTCCCACCAACGCGGTTACTGTTAAGGTGCATATAACCACGGACACGTGGAGAGGACACGTAGTGCCTCAAAAACATCCCCCTCCTCCTCCAACAATGAAAACATTCTTGGCAAATGCCTTTGCATTGGTTCGTCTGGTGGCAGTCCAAGAATTTCACCTTTACCGACACAACAAGAGAGCCCCCCCACCATCCCCCCGCCACGGCCCACTTAATCCTGGCCACATTCCGAAAACCAACAAAATACAACCGTGCTACTAGGTCCGCAGTCACCACCACATTACCACCAACGCGGTTACTGTTAAGGTACATATTACCAGTCTGACTGGGGCATACAGACACCTTGACAGAATGAATAGTGTGTGGCACATAGGTTCCCCATTGCTATGCCCACGTGTGCAGCTCCTGATGGAGGTGGCACAGGATTGGATTTCTCATTGCTTCTGTACAGCATTGTGGGCTATCGCCCCACCACTTTTAAAGAGGGTCGCTGCCTAGCCGTGCCAACCCTCTGCAGTGTGTGCCTGCAGTTCCTCCTCATGGCAGACGCACTTATAAATAGACATGAGGGTGGTGTGGCATTAGGGCAGCTGAAGGCTGTGCAGGGACACTTTGGTGTGCGCTGTGGGGGGGAGGGGGGTTGGGCAGCATGTAACCCAGGAGAAGTGGCAGCGGAGTGTCATGCAGGCAGTGATTGTGCTTTGTTGTAGCTAGTGTGGTGCTTAGCTAAGGTATGCCATGCTAATGAGGGCTTTTCAGAAGTAAAAGTTGTTGGGAGGGGGGGGGGGCCCCACTCTTGCCGGTATTGTGGCTTAATAGTGGGACCTGTGAACTTGAGATGCAGCCCAACATGTAGCCCCTCGCCTGCCCTATCCGTTTCTGTGTCGTTCCCATCACTTTCTTGAATTGCCTAGATTTTCACACATGAAAACCTTAGCGAGCATCGGCGAAATACAAAAATGCTCCGGTCGCCCATTGACTTCAATGGGGTTCGTTACTCGAAACGAACCCTCGAGCATCGCAATAAATTCATCCCGAGTAACGAGCACCCGAGCATTTTGGTGCTCGCTCATCTCTAACAGTGATCCTACAGAAGCCCCAGTAATAATAGAGCCCCCCTGAAACCCATATACTTACCTCCTCCTGGTCTTGAGCGCGCTGCTGCCCCTTTTCTGGGCACTGCTGCAGGGGAAAGTGTGTGCGCCCGGACGCCTTCCCTCTTCTTCTCTCCTCCTGCGGAACCAAGGAGGAGAGGTCAGTGGGGGGAGATCCCGGGTGCACACACTGACATCAGTATGTGCATCCCACAGCAGCGCCGCAGGATGATTACCAGCCAGGAAGCCGTGGCACCCCAGCTGGTAATCACCTTCATGGTGACCCTGCATCCTGAAAGTGAGACAAAAACAGGACAGACATCCCAAAACAGAATAAATGGCTGTCCCACTTGGGACCCAGGGAAAAGTGGGACACAGGGTCCCAAAGCAGGACTGGCCTGCGTAAATCGGGACATCTGGTCACCTTAGTATTTATTTGTATTATTTTTTTATTATGCAGAAAAACACCCATATTTGTCCTGTAAAAAAATGAAACCAATGGAAGCGAATACAGATGAAATATGAATTCAATTTCATCTGTAATATCTCCATATTATGGATATATTATGCTACGCTTGTGTAAAAGTTGTCTTAAACAAATGAATGCAATTAGTACTATATATGCTGAACCTTAGCAATGCAAATAGTCATATATGTGCATAAAGATCAAGGAAATAGTTTGTCCCAGTACAAGCCTATAGAGATTTAGGTATATTTAAAGACATATTAATAAGATGCAGGGGCCATGTTCGGGCCAGAGATTGGATGTCGGGGAAAAAGGGGAGGTCAGAATTCAGTGTGATCTCAAAACAGCGGGATTGCTGTATGGGGATATAATGATGGTGCCAGATACTGAGATGGAGATGGAGTTGGGGGGAGGTGGGTTGGCAGAGGGCAGATTGACTAGAAAGTCAGTTTTTGAGAGATTAAGTCTGACAAAAAAAGGGAGGACATGGTATTTGAGAAAGCGGACAGATAGTTGATGATGTTTTGGAGGAATGGTGCTGAAATGTGGGAAGAGGTATATAACTGGGTGTTGTCAGCGTAGAGATGGTATGGGAGGCCAAATCTGCGAATGGTTCATCTGATTGAGGCTGTGTAGATAGAGAAGACGATGGGCTGAGGATCGAGCCTTTGGGACCCCAATAGCGAGGGGAAATGGAGAGGAGGTAGAGCCAGTGAGGGAGATGCTACATGAGCGTTTAGAGAGGTAGGAGGAGATCCAGGAAAGAGTAGCATACTTTAGGCCGATTCAGCGAAGCATTGCAAGGAAGAGGTCATGGTCAACAGTGTCAAATGCTGCAGAGAGGTCAAGGGAGTAGTCACCACTCTACTTGGCCATCATGAAGTCATTTGATACTTTTGTAAGGGTGGTTTCGGTCAAGTGTAGGGGGGTGGAAACCGGACTGTAGGGGGCGGAGGACAGAGTTTTCAGAGAGAAAATGTGTGAGGTGGGAATAGACCAGGCATTCTAAAACTTTGGAGATGAAGGGGAGATTTGAGATGGATCAGTAGTGGTCAGTGTTAGTTGGGTCAAGAGTCGGTTTCTTTAGCAGAGGGGATATGATGGAATGTTTAAGTGAGGAGGGGAACATGTCTGATGTTAGGGAGATGTTAAAGATGGTGGTGAGGTGGGTAATGACAGACGGAAAGAAGGACCAGAGGATGCGTGAGGGGAGAGGTTCACTGGCGCAGGTAGTCTGGAGACTTCTTCCTCTGTCGCTGGTTCAAGTACAGATAATGAATGAGTGATAGATGTAGTGCTGAAGAGACTGGGGTTAGCTGTGCAGTGTGCAGTGATTTATTTTCAAATATTTATGATTTTTTTCTTTGAAGTGGGCAGCTAGCTCTCCAGCACTGAAATCCATCATGGGGGCCTGTTCTTTGGGGTTGAGGAGGGAATGGAAAGCATTGAAAAGTTATTTGGGGTTTTGGGATAGTGAGGAGACAAGGGAGGGGAAATAAACTTGTTTTGCATGTGGAGGGTGTGGTCACTGGCATACCGTGAGGGGTCGCAGAGGCTTCAATGGCGACCCAGCCCCGGCCCTGAGGGGGCCCAGAGGCCCCACCATATTTAAAATGCACAGTTCGTGAATTACCGGCACTGTCAGCCGCATAATCACTGTGGCCGACAGTGTGTTTGTAGCGGGAGGCGGAGGGAGAGAAGAGGAGAGAGGCGGGAGGCAGCGCTGCAGGTCGGCACTCGCAGAGGGGAGGGTTGTTACACGGGGAGTCGGCAGCCAATTACAGGCTGCAGACTCCCACGGTGCGCGGCCCTCCCACTAATAGACTACAGCTGTGAGTGGTCACAGCTGCACTCTATCAGTCACTGCCGGCCAGCGATTACCAGGGGGAGGGGCTAGTGTGGTTCTACTCAACTCCGCAGCTATGGATGCACAGCCTGAACATGAAAGTGCAGGAGGACCTTTGTTTGCAGATCACATAAGCCAGCTTCTGTATATAATTATATATGTACAGCTTTTATAGCCTGGATATATACTGTATATAATTATATATGTACAGCTTGTATAGCCTGGATATATACTGTATATAATTATATATGTACAGCTGGTGTAACCTGGGTATATACTGTATATAATTATATATGTAGAGCTGTTATCAGTTATACCTATCCTGTTATATAATTATATATGTACAGCTGGTATAACCTGGGTATATACTGTATATAATGGCGTTTTTAATAGTGTATGCAGTCTTTGGATGTGATTTTAATTGCGATTTTGGACAGATGGGGCTTTCTGTGTGCAATTGCTCAAAAAAATAGAGCATGTCCCATTTTTTTCCACTCACACTCGAAAAAAAACCCCACATGTGAAAGAACCCATGGGAGTCTATTTGCTGCGCATTGCGAGCGCAATTGTGGCCACAAATGTATCCGTGTGAGGTGGCCCTAATACAGAACACAATAGGACCTGCTGCAATTTTTTTCATGTGCATAAAATTTGCGCGTGTAAAAGGTATATCTGATAACACTGATGGAAAACAGTGGTGTGCTATACTGTCTATACTACGTCTGTAAAGCATTCAGAACATAACACAGACGCAAAATTAGCACGTGGGAATTGACCCTTACACTCATGGAAAGCGTCCAGGACCCTCTTATACCAGTGACTTCACTATCACCACGTCCTCAGGCAGAGAGCTTTATAGTCTCACTGCTCTTACAGTAAAGAACAGTTTATGTTACCATAGTAACGTTAGGAGGCGACCAACAATAGGATTGCTGGTCGTCAATTTGAAAGTTGTCAGTTGTGTGCAGTCAGTTATTGATGGGTGATGTACTTCTCTCCGTTCATTACTAGTAGACGTATGATGGAGACCTATACTGGAAGCTCTAAAAGAAGATCTATAGTTGTCCGGTGTTTAGGGCTCATTCACATGGGCGTAAGGGTATTCCAGCCACACAAATATGCTAAGTGTTTCGTAACCGAAATTTACTGATGTCCACGTATTTCGCCCGCTTAAGGCATAAGCATATATTAATCATTAGAGTTATAACCTATCTGCAATACTCATATGTTCTGTTTGTATATAGTGTTAGCATTAGAGATGAGCGAGCACGCTCGTGTAAGGCTGCTACTCAATCGAGTAACTGTGTACTCGCCCGAGCAGCATGCGGGTAGAGCGGGGGGGGGGGGGGGGGGAGTGAGAGATCTCTCTCTCCCCCTGCATGCTGCTCGGACGAGTACACAGTTACTCGATTGAGTAGCAGCCTTAAATGTGCGTGCGTGCATGCAGGACCTTTTCTTCTGGTATTTTCTACCACAGATGTTAAAGCGGTCTAAGTAAAGTTCACTGGAGCAAAAAAAGAGAAGATCTACATAGTGCCTGAACAATAGAGATCCTTAGAGAGCCAGGCGACTGTGTGTGTGTGTATATATATATATATATATATATATATATATATATATATATATATATATATATATATATATATATATATGTATTAATATATGTATATACATCCGTGTACTTTTAGTTCTGTAATATATATGTGTATCTGATCAGTTTCTATATCCTGTTAATATATCTGTGTACTGCATTTGCACATCAATATCTGTATATATGATTGATATCCACAAATATATTCATGTTATATCCTTAGGGAGCCAGGAGACTATGAGTATATATATCTATATATTCATATACATCTGTGTACTTTTAACTCTGTAATATATATGTGTATGTGATATGTTTCTATATCCGGTTAAACTTTCTGTATACTGCATTGACACATCAATATCTGTATATATGATTGATGCCCACAAATGTATTCATGTTTTATATTTACTGCACATATTGTTTGCAGTGGTAATGTGTATATTATGCCTGTAGAGATATTATATGAATATGTGTAGATGTGATGTACGTTAATGTAATGGTAGTGTCGTATTTATGTACATAGTATATATAAGAAAGTATAATGTATTTTTAATTGCTTGAGATAATAGTAGTATGTTCAGTGTAAGCTTTTTATTGTATCCTGTTAGTGTTTATGTGACTCTGATGTGGCTGACCAAACAGAATACAGGACAAGCTGCAACGGACAAAGCCTTCCAATTACACTCAGTATTGTCACTAAATAAGCAGAGCAGGATGTAAATGACATTTCTCTTCCCATCTGGCCCTCCAGGGCTCCTTACTCAGATGGGTCCCTATACTGACACTTGTTAAAGGGGTTGTCCCGCGCCGAAACGGGTTTTTTTTTTTTTCAACCCCCCCCCCCCCCCCCCCGTTCGGCGCGAGACAACCCCGATGCAGGGAAGTAAAGAAAGTTTACCGGAGCGCTTACCTTAATCCCCGCGCTCCGGTGACTTCAATACTTACCGCTGAAGATGGCCGCCGGGATCCTCTGTCTTCGTGGACCGCAGCTCTTCTGTGCGGTCCACTGCCGATTCCAGCCTCCTGATTGGCTGGAATCGGCACGTGACGGGGCGGAGCTACACGGAGCCGCTCTCTGGCACGAGCGGCTCCATAGAAGACTGCTGAAGACCCGGACTGCGCAAGCGCGGCTAATTTGGCCATCGGAGGCCAAAAATTAGTCGGCTCCATGGAGACGAGGACGCTAGCAACGGAGCAGGTAAGTAAAAAACTTTTTATAACTTCTGTATGGCTCATAATTAATGCACAATGTATATTACAAAGTGCATTATTATGGCCATACAGAAGTGTATAGACCCACTTGCTGCCTCGGGACAACCCCTTTAATGTCTGGGATATGTCTGGAAATTGTAACCAATTGTCATGTCAGGTGGGTATGTAAGATATAAATATAAGTTAAATGTAAGAGAGAGGTCCATTGCTTCAAAGGTTAAGTGTGGGGGGAGAGTGCTGGCTACATTGGGGTACTTTCAACCCTCATGTGGTGAAGAATGGAAGAGGAAGAGAGAGACCCTGATGACCTAGTCCCAGGATCCCCATCCTAAGAAAGAGAGAGAAAGAGACCGCCGCGTAGTGTTCAGCAGCCTGCTTAAACAGGAGTGTCAGTGGAGTGTGTTGTGCTCCTTTGGTGTGTGCGTCCAGGAGCTGAGTCATACAGATAACTTGGACTGTAGGCCCGGTATCATCCTGGGTTCCGGAGTGCGTATGTCCAGGAGCGGAAGTCATACAAATAATGTGGAGTGTAGGCCCCGTTTCATCCTGTGTCTTTCTCCCTGAGCTCTGTAATTTGCCTTTCCTGCATTGGTGTAAGAATTTGCCTATTCTTCAAATAAAGTTCCAGTCACTGACCGTTTCCAGCGACTGAGGTTGTCAAGTACTTGTGTGTGGACTCTATTATTCTTCTTCCCGTTGGACATCCTGTGGAGTAAGTAATGGTGGTGTCACCCTTGCCATAATTCTTGAGGTCCACCACACTGTCTATTCAGGTAACCGCTGCCTCAGCATTGCCTGGTGGCTTGGTGGCGCCTTGACCAAGGTTGCACGCACCCCTCTGCAGGGGGGGGGGGGTAGAGCCACAGTGACAAGTGCCATCTCTATCCCCGCCATCTCCTCAGCGCTGGGCCTTGTGTCTCGGCCATTGCAGGATCTAACCTCTTCTTCTGGCATCACAAACAGGATAAAATGCCTCTGGTGCCACATTTACGTGGTGGCTTTACTGCAAACTTTCATTTTTCTGGCGTGTGGAGTACAGAATTCAAATCTCCGTGCCTGCTGTATATGCAAGTGTCTGCCGTGTCTTTTTCCAGTACCCAGAAGGACTCCGGAAAGTTGGTACTGAGTTTCCGGTCTGAATCACAGATAGAGCAAGAAAATGCCTCTCCAACCGCTGTAGCTGAGAGATGATGTTGTTATACTGTTGGATCGTATACAGTTTATGGACTTTGCTACAAAGCCCCATGTGGATTATAAAATGGACACTCAAGATGGTGCCCAGTCATCTTGTTCTTCTTCCTCTTTACAGGGAATTCCCGCCATAAGGTTCCCACCAAGCGTTTCCCGCCTTGGCTACAGGAAAAGTAAGGCATAGGACAACTCCCACAGGGGAACTCTAGCGTGAAAGTCAAGACCACTCTTAAGGGGAGGAGTATTCTATTGCAGAGGAGCCACTGGACCTCTCAGCTCATATCAGAACTAACTACCGATCTGGATAAATGCTTCCTCCCAGGAGAGAGACCGATAATGCCAAGAAGTTACCTGGTGTGGCTGCGGGGTATCCTCCACCACAGCAGCAGTTTTACTAAGGAGATGAGCCAGAGCTCCAAGGATTGGCTTTGCCCTTGCTGCTCCCCCTTCATTACTGCCAGAGAGGAGCCATGAGGAGGCTTCCAGAAAGGAATTTATTTGGCCAGGAACCTTGAAGTCTGCGAGGCCCAGGAACGTAGTGCAGCCTATTCTCGTGGAGGAAGTTTCCGCGTTTACAGCAGCCATCAAATTCCACCAATACTAGAGGAAACCAATGATTCTACCCTGGATCATCATCCACAAAGAAAACCAGTTGGCCAGAGCTGCGGTACACCCAGGATTGTGTCGCTTTGTCCAGGACTTTGAGGATCCTGGGGTGAAAGTTTATTTTTATTAACGGGAGCTGTTGCATTTGTGGGAAGAGTTGCGCCACCCACTATCAGGGCCACTTGCATGGGGAAAAGATACCCACGCAGGATTATTATGCATCAGCTGCTAGGGTGCGGTTTGACCAGAGCATTGTCTCCTCAGCATACTGTGGAGGTAAAGGTCCGGGATCCTGGTAGCCACTTATCTTCGGCCTCTTTGGGAGTCAGTACTTGGTCTAGTGCACCCACTCCTACCGGCTGGACTCCTGAATCACAGAATGATGAGCTGATTGCCGTTGAGAATGTGATCCCACTGAGACCCAGAAACAGCTTTAAATACTAAACACAATGGATTTTTTTTTTGTAAGAGACTCTTTATTTCCCTGTTAAGCCCCTTTAAATATAAAAGACTGAAAAGTTTATTTTTTTTCCATATGCATAGTCTAATAAGCAAAGGTTTATCATGCATAATGTGGCATTTATTGTGAAAAAGAAAAAGTTTTCGTTATGTAATGTTAAAATTTAAGTATATGCGAAGGAGGAATCACAAAGTGCTAGTTAAAGAAAAGTTTACATCTGCCAAATAAGAGCTCCTGTTTGAATGTGACCGTGCGAATGGCGTGCATGTGTACTGTGTATGTATGGAGGTCTTGTTCCCTGCCGTGCGTCTTTTGTGCCAGTGTCTGTCTACCATCCTAGCTGTCCCAGTAGTCTTCTAGTCCCGGATAGGGGTGTATAATTTTAAGTTACCACTAGAGATGAGCGAGCGTACTCGGAAAAGCACTACTCGCTCGAGTAATTTGCTTTATCCGAGTATCGCTGTGCTCGGGTCTGAAGATTCGGTTGCCGGCATGGAGCGGGGAGCTGCAGGGGAGAGCGGGGAGGAACGGAGGTAAGATCTTTCTCTCCCTCTCTCCCGCCCGCTCTCCCCTGCTCCCCGCTGCGACTCACCTGTCAGCCGCAGCGGCACCCGAATCTTCAGATCCGAGCACAGCGATACTCGGATAAAGCACATTACTCGAGCGAGTAGTGCTTTTCCGAGTACGCTCGCTCATCTCTAGTTACCACCCATCAATGTGTTTTTTCTGCAAGGACATCAGTAGCCCTAACACCACCACCACCTACTTGAACATATCTAGCAAACTGCAGAAATTGTAATTCACTAATTTAGAGCTATTAACTTGAAAGTTTTTTATGAACAGGAGCGTTATAGCATTCATATTCTTTGCTATTTTAGATAGAATGTATCTATTCTCTGCATATTGCATACCTAAATATTCCCATGTGAACATGCTCTTGCGCACGGAAAAAGTACATTAAATGCACCGAAGCGCACGCAAAAAAGCATTGTTCATTTCACAAAAATATTACACAAACGCACAAGCAAATACACAAACGCTCTTCTGAAGGATGCCATAGGAAAGCACCTGGAAATCCCTCCTAGAAGTAGCCATAAATCCACAATATACAGTAATGATTAGGACTCTGTTTAACTGTGAGGATCTTTCATACGGGACGGAATTACACCGAAGGACGCAACCAAAACTGCAGTTGTGGAATTCCATGCCAAAATCCGCAGGTCTAACTACCGATTTTCATGGGGAATCGTAGGCAGATTTTAAGCCATTTTAAATACTGCATCAAACATGCGGATTTTGGTGTGGAATTTATTGCAGCTTGCAGTGCATCATGTGGCCTCTTCCGTCCTGTGTAAAAGGTCCTTGCGAGTGCTTAAAGAACTGTTTCCTTCTATAACATGCTTTCTTTCTGTAGTAGCCACTAGAGGCAGCTTCTTATACATAAATGTATACAGCCAAGGGCATACATACCATAGAGAAAGATCATGTGACTGCTATAGGGCCCTCGGACAGACAGCCCTGTGCCCGCTGTTTTTGTCACCACCCACAGCTCTGTCTCGTGTCCCACCATGGCGTACCTGACCTCGGCGCCCTCAAGTTGCTTCCACCTGGCTGCGGCCTTACAGCCACGACTCGCAGCATACAACCTAACCCCCACGCCCCAGTCCTGATTAGATACCATCCGGCCGGGGCTTTGCTGACACCTCCATACTTCCTGATTCGCTTTGAGGGTCTGCCTGACCAGCAGGAGTTGAGGAGACACTGGCACAGCTGCTCTGCTAGTCCCAAAAAAGGTACTGCAGCCTCCCCATGGACTCCACCATGACAAAGTTCTTCTGAGGCCGGATGCCAGGCTAAGACCTGTCAAAGGCTGCTCCCCCCTCCCCCTCCCCCTCCCCCCCCCCCCCCTGCTTCATTTCATTCTAAACGCCTCATCACCCAAAATGACTGCTTAATTCCATTCAACATTCACCACTCTGGAACTCCCAGTCTGCATGCTACAAACTCCCAACTTTCCACGACCTCCTTCACCACCAAACGTCTCAACCAGCTCGCCCTCACCAAAACGTAGCACTCTGACACTGCTTTCCCTGCTGCACTGTCTTACATTGGTCTCCAGTTCTCCCACACCCCTAGATTGGATGACAGACATGGCGAAGGAATAGGAATTCACCTCTCGCAGAATTGCACCTTCCAAGTTATCCCCCGGGCTCCCTCACTCGCCTTCCCGTCGTATGTAGTTCATACCGTACGACTCTTCCGTCCACTGTCCTTGTGAGTTGGAGTTATCCACCGGCCTCCGGGTCCCACCCGTCTATTCCTGGACCACTTCGCCACCTGGCTCCCCCATTTCCTATTCTGTGAAATCCCTACCCTCATCCTAGGCGATTTCAACATCTCCACTAATGACCCCACCACCCCATCTGCCTCCCAGTATTTAACGCTCACCCCCTCGCCCGTTCCTATCACAACTATCAGACTCCCCCACTCACAGAGATGGTAATACCCTCGATCTAATTTTCCTCAGCCTCTGCTCCGCTTCCTGCTTCGCACTTCACCAATTCACCTCAGCCCCTCTCGGATCACAACCTTCTCTCCTTCTCCATTAGGCACCTTAGCATCTCCACAGACCCTTCCATCAATCGCACCTAAAGGAACCTCCAGACCATCCATACCCAACAGTTCGCCGACACCTTACAGTCATTCTAGTCCCTCATCTCTCTCCTCGCATGCTCCAATCTAGCTGCCACACACTACTTCACCAACCTCAGATGCATCCTGGATGAAGCAGCAACCCCCATGACCCGAGCCTCTGGCTGAAGACTATAGCAACCCTGGCTCCCATTCCAAACGCGCTTCATCCGGTGGTGCTCTAGGAGTGCTGAATGGCTGTGGAGAAAGTGAAAACAGCCCGCAGACTTCTACTACTTCAAATTTATGCTCAAAACTTCACCATGCCAAGTTTATTTCACCTCCTTTGTCTCCTCAGTATCCCAGAACCCCAAAGAAATTTTTTACACTTTCCACTCCCCCCTCAACTCCAAAGAACAGGCCCCCATGATAGATTTCAGTGCTGGAGAGCTAGCTGCCCACTTCAAAGAAAAAATCATAAATATTCAAAAAGGAATCACCACACACTACACAGCTAGCGCCAATTCTGGTCTCTTCAGCACTGCATCCATCACTCATTCACTATCTGTACTTAAATCAAAGACAGAGGAAGAAGTGTCCAGACAGCTTTCCTCTGCTTACCCCACCACCTGCGCTAGTGATGCTCTTCACTCACGCCTACTCTGGTCCCTATTCCCGGCTGTCATTAACCAACTCACCACCATCTTCAGCCTCTCCCTAACATAAGGCATTTTCCCCTTCTCACTTAAACATTCCATCATATCCCCTCTGCTAAAGAAACGGACCCTTGACTGGACTAATGCTGGCATCTACCGATGGCCAAGTCGAGGGGTGACTACTCCCTACTAATCCTCCTTCACCTCTCTGCAGAATTTGACACTCTTGACCATGACCTCCTCCTCATTATACTTTGCTCCATTAGCCTAAAGAACACTGCTCTTTCCTAGTTCTCCTCCTACCTCTCTACTCTGTCTACACAACACCAATCGGACGAATGATCCGCAGATTTGGACTCCAATACCATCTCTACACTGACAACACCCAGCTATATGCCTCTTTCTGTGACATCTCAGCACCCTTCCTTCAAAAAGTCACCAACTGTCTGTCCGCTTTCTCAGACTTAACCACTCAAGAACCAACCTTCCCGTCTTTCCACCCTCTGTCAGCCAACCTCTCTCCAACAGCTCCTTCTCAGTATCTGGCACCACCATAACCTCCAGACAGCACGCCCCCACTGACCTCTCCTTTATCGCCCACATGCAATCTGTGGCCCGAACATACCATCTGCACCTCAGAAATATTGCAAATATCTGTCAATTTCTCACCACGGACACACTAAAGACACTCGTTGTCGTCCTCATCCATTTTCGGCTCGACTACTGCAACTCGCTGCTAATCAGCCTTCCCCACATCAGACTCTCCCTTCTCCAAACCATACTAAATGCAGCAGCTAGACTCCTCTTCCTATGCCAGACACTGCACTGGCTACCCATCCACTACAGAACTCAATTCAAACTCCTCACCCATAAAGCTCTCTATGGCACCGCGCCACTGTACATCGCTTCCCTCCTGTCCATAGATTACCCAGCCCATGCTCTCCGTTCCACTAAAACACTCTCAGACTAAATGCCCTCCTAATCCGAACACCAAATTCTCCCCTCCAGGACCTCTCCAAAGCAGTATCGGTCCTCTGGAATGCAATACCCCAAAACATCCAGACAAATCGCCAACGCACGGAACTTCAGCCACTCCTTAAAAACGCCCCTCTTCAAAGCATATTAAATCTCCTGAACGAATTCCCCACCCTCACCCCCTACAACATGCCCTTCCACCGCACGCCTGGACTATGGTCTATCTATGGCACCCCACATTTCTCCACTCTGCCTACCGTGTACATCTCCTACCCCTGTACCTCCTACATCAAGCCCCTACCCCTTCTGTTCCTAGTAATTGAATACTACATGTAACTGTTGTATCGTGTATGTTCCCATGTTTTGAAAGTGCTGCTTGGCGTTATACAAATAAAGATTATTAGTAGTAGTAGTATCGCTAACATATGCAGGATCCTCCTCCAAGGAGAACTTGCATTGTTAGCAAAAATGAGGTAGAGAATTGGCCCAAAGGTCATTTTAAAGGGTATAGAATAGGAAACAAACACAAACCGCTCCAGTCCTGGGCGGCAAAAACAGACACCATAATATGGGACCCAATTAAAGGGGTTGTCCCGCGGCAGCAAGTGGGTCTATACACTTCTGTATGGCCATAATAATGCACTTTGTAATGTACATTGTGCATTAATTATGAGCCATACAGAAGTTATACAAAGTTTTTCACTTACCTGCTCCGCTGCTGGCGTCCTCGTCTCCATGGTTGCCGTCTAATTTTCGCCGTCTAAAATGGCCTAATGGCCAAATTAGACGCGCTTGCGCAGTCCAGGTCTTCTCCTGTTCTCTATGGGGCTCCGTGTAGCTCCGCCCCGTCACGTGCCGATTCCAGCCAATCAGGAGGCTGGAATCGGCAATGGACCGCACAGAAGAGCTGCGGTCCACGGAGGTAGAGGATCCCGGCGGCCATCTTCACCGGTAAGTATAGAAGTCACCAGAGCGCGGGGATTCAGGTAAGCGCTGTGCTGTTCTTTTTTTCAGTCCCTGCATCGGGGTTGTCTCGCGCCGAACGGGGGGGGGGGGGGGGGGGGGTTGAAAAAAAAAAAACCCGTTTCGGCGCGGGACAACCCCTTTAAGTTTCCGCTATGGGGCCCCATCAATTCTATGTATGCCACTGTATATAGCTTTTATTGAGCTCCACAGAAAATATATACATATAGTGCTCTCCCTAGTGGTGGGTGCAGGTGCCCAAACCTTTATCATGTAAAGAGGTTGTCCAGTTGTAAACGGTTGATGGCCTGTTGTCAGGATAAGCCATCAATAGAAGATCAGCAGAATACCGCAGCGGAGTCCGTCACGGCGCCCCTCCCCCCTCAAAGACCCTAATACTCACCTCCGGATCCAGCATCATGCGCCGGCTGTGTCATATGACACGGCCGGCAGTGGGCGAGGCGTGTATTCATGCTATACTTCCGCTGTGCTACAGCAGAAGTATAGCATGACAGCCGGCTTACATTGACTACAATGGAAGCCGTCCGCGCATATTCCTGCGGCAAATAGGACATGCTGCGGGTCATTTCATGCAATGGAATTCCACAGCGTGAACATTGAGGTATTAGGTTCAATAGAACCTAATAGCTGCGGTGAAACGCCGCGGATTTCTGCCGCGTTTAATGCGGCAGAAATACGGCCATGGGCATTAGCCCTAAATAACAGTTAGGTGCCAAAAAAATAGCCTGTATCTCACGGGCAAAAAAACGTGGCCAAAAATAATTTTGGTAGCTGAAGAAAAAAAAAATAGGCTGTAAAACCACCGCATGGGTAAAATCCCTAAAAAGTGACCAACACACCCAGGTCCATAAGGGGTTAAAACCTCTGACACTGAGGTCTACCTGTTCTTTTTACTACATTTTCCAGATCCTGACATTATTACTTTTCCATGTTGAAATCAGAGCTGTAGAAATAAACAAGTAATTGCTAAATGTTCTGAAGCGCGCTATTTATTCATGCGCTACATCCCAGAGCCTTGTGTAATAAATGTCCTATTGTTGAAGAATATTTTGTGTTTAGTATTGTATGACGGGAACACTCTTGTATTTGTTTGCTTCTCTTGTTGGTGAAGTATTTGCGTATAACACAATTAGTGTTTGTAAACTTACATAATGCCCCATCTCCATACACAGCGCTCTGATTGCGTGACTGCTGGCAGAACGACTATAGTGACAAAGTACCAGGCAGATGGGTTTCACAATGAGATAAGAAGCATGGGTAATCTTCTAATTTTACGAACATCGAATTCAAATGGCACCTACACTGAAACATACTTCTATGAAGCAGTCCCCTTCAAAGCTCAGTTGTTACGTCCCCTAACAGGAAGTGGTTATCACGCCTGCCATGTTATAAGTTTAGTGGGGCTGCAGAACAAACACTGTTACTACAAAGCCTGCTGGTGTACGTTATACTCACAATGCAAATAAGAGAGATGGAACAATACCTCTGCAGCGCCAGCTATTGGAAGGCAGCATTCTTGTACTTTTTAGTAAGTGGTGCTGCAGAGGTATTGTTCCATCTCCCTTATTTGCATATTGCCCAGAGGAGCATGAATGGCCTTATAAGTCTCCTCACTCACCTTCTAGGTGCTCTCCCTAAGGGGAAAAGATAGCGTTCTTGACTAACAATGCAAAGACAGATGGAGAAAGACTGACTGCCTAAAGCTGAATTTAGACTGAACGATTATTGTTCTGAAAAATCATTCAAACAAGCGTTTTTTCTTCCGGTAAACGGAGGGCAGCTGAGCGGAAGCCAAAAGGACACCACTATAGCCAATGTGGTCTGTTTGGCACTGTTCGGGTCCATCATAAAATGAACCTATTCAGCCACAAATGCAGCAGGAAAACAGTGTCCCCGCTGCAGATGTGAAACCACCCTAAATCAGTGCCTATGCTGCTGGGATTACAGGACTTTATCAGTTTGCAAGTTCCCTAAAAATATATATATTTTTTTTTTAAATTGTAGATATGAAATTTGACCTTGTTGCAGATATTGGTCTTGTGCCAGATTGGAGTCAGGAAGGCATTTTTCCCTTAGATTGGGAAAATTGGCTTCTACCTCATTGTTTTTTTTACTTCCTCTGGATCAACATTGTGGGGTAATAGGCTGAACTGGATGGACATAGGTCTTTTTTTCGGCCTAACATACTATGTTAATCACCGAATGGAAATTTTTAAGAGAATTTCCGTCCGAAATTAAATGCAGTCAAAAGGTGCCTTCCAAGAGCAGTTGCTGCCACAATAAAACATTAGGGAATGAAAACAGAGTCAGGAGACTTACCTTTGCAGGACAACAGTAGCAAGTACTCTAGACTAAAGCCAAAATTTCATGTTTGTTGCAGATTATGCACACGCCTGACATGAAAAACAATGATTTTTAGCTATGTTAGTAGTTGTCCCTAGAGTTAAAAAAAAAAAAATTGCACTAAATTTAAGGTTGCGATCTTCACTCCTTTATTCATTTACAGACCTCCTGCTAAGCAATTTTAAACATGTTCATAGTCTCAGGCTCTTCTCATGTAGGCGTCTTCTTCCCACCTTGCCGGCCTAACATCATATGCTGGATGAGAGTTCTGTGATACTACAATACTACTGCCAGATGGCTCTGACAACTATTAATACTACTGTGAGATTACAGATCTAGCAATCTCTGCAGTAGTATTGTAGCATCACAGCACTGACTATGCTTCTGTCCAGGTAACGCATCTTGGTCCAGTGGAGTCAGCTACCAAATTACTGGGACCACTTCCAGTGTAACAACCTGAGGACCCTGTAGCAAAGCCCAAATCCCAACTGGAGGGGTGAAAGAGTGAAAAGCCGGGTCCCTTTGGTGTCACTTATGGATTTGGCCCAAAATCAAACGGGCATGTGGCACAGCGGGTCCACATTCTCTGATCCTGCCAATTGTCATCCAGGTACAGAATTGGCTATGGAGAAGAGCTTCCACAACGCATGACATTCCGATCTCCACATTCTTCATTTTCAGTATACTTGTGAACTTGTGCCGACTTTCACATATGTGTCACTCAATGTGTACATTATTACCAGTATTTAAGAAAAAGACACTTTATACTCCATTATTACATAAAATATAAGTATATTCTTGTCAATCTGTACATATCACTTCACAAGGGTAATGAGTTATTACAGTCCACAGAACGCAATCAGGAAGTGCATGATGAATACCCTATATGTGGAGGGAACATCCAACACATAACATACGTGTCCACAGTTGATGCCATTTAATAATAATAATAATCTTTATTTGTATAGCGCCAACATATTCCGCAGCGCTTACATAGACAGGGGGAAAACAGAAAGACAAAATACAAACATTACAGAACCACGGTTACATAGTAATCAGTTGATGGAAACAATAGGGGTGAGGGTCCTGCTCCAACGAGCTTACATACTACAAGTAATGGGGTGATACAGAGGGTAAAGGGGCTGGAGATGTGCACAGTATGGCGAGGTGGAGAGTGAGCGATGCTATACACATAGACAATGGTCAGACATTTAGCCATGTGACGGCAGAAACGGTGTGACTGCAGGAGCGGTTTATGATGGCTAGCAGGGATTGCAGTCAGTAGGTCAGGGAGCATGTTATCAGGCGGAGTACAGAGAGGTTTGTTTAGGGAATGCGGTATGCCTCCCTGAAGAGGTGCGTTTTTAGAGCACGCCTGAAGTTCTGTGAGTCCTGGATTGCTCGGGTAGCCTTTGGTAGTGCGTTCCAGAGGACCGGTGCTGCTCTGGAGAAGTCTTGGAGGCGGGAATGAGAAGTTCGAATTAAAGGGGCGCTCAGTCTGGTTTCATTAGCAGAGCGGAGAGCCCGGGCTGGTTGATGGATTGAGATGAGGGAGGCGATATAGGGTGGCGCTGTACTGTGGAGGGCTTTGTGGATGAAGGTAGCGAGTTTAAATTGAATTCTGTATTTAACGGGCAGCCAGTGCAGTGACCGACACAGGACAGAGGCGTCCGAGTAGCGGCTGGACAGGAAGATGAGCCTGGCTGCCGCATTCAGGATGGACTGGAGAGGGTAGAGTCTGGTGCAGGGGAGGCCGATCAGCAACGAGTTGCAATAATCGAGCCGGGAGTGGATGAGGGCAACAGTAAGCGTTTTTAACGTCTCCACAGTGAGAAAAGAGCGGATTCTTGCGATGTTCTTGGGGTGCAGCTGACATGTTCGGGCCAGAGATTGGATGTAGGGGGCAAAAGAGAGATCAGAGTCAAATATGACCCCAAGGCAGCGGGCGTGTTGTCTAGGAGTTATGGTGGCGCCACACACTGAGATGGAGATGTCAGGATGAGGTCAGTTAGTGGAGGGTGGAAATACCAGTAAGTCAGTTTTAGAGAGGTTTAGTTTTAGGTAGAGAGAGGACATGGTGTTAGAGACAGCGGACAGACAGTTAGTGATGTTTTGGAGGAAGGGTGCAGAGATGTCACAGGCAGAGGTGTATAGCTGGGTGTCATCAGCGTACAGGTGGTATTTGAGGCCAAAACTCCTGATGGTTTGTCCAATAGGGGCTGTGTAGATAGAGAAGAGAAGGGGGCCAAGGACCGAGCCCTGGGGGACCCCAACAGCAAGGGGAAGAGGAGGGGAGGTAGAGCCAGCAAAAAAGACACTGAAAGAGCGGTCAGATAGGTAAGAGGAGAACCAGGAGAGGGCAGTGTCCTTTAGGCCAATGGAGCGTAGCATACTGAGGAGGAGTTTGTGGTCAACAGTGTCAAACGCTGCAGAAAGGTCGAGGAGGATCAGTAGGGAGTAATCGACCTTCGATTTGGCTGTCAGTAGGTCATTGGATACCCTAGTAAGGGCAGTTTCTGTCGAGTGTTGAGGTCGGAAGCCAGACTGTAGGGGGTCTAGGAGAGAGTTCTCTGATAAATAGCTTACAAGGCGGGAGTAAACTAGGCGTTCTAGTAGTTTGGAGATGAAGGGGAGGTTTGAGATGGGTCGGTAGTTGGCAGCATCAGTCGCGTCCAGAGTCGGTTTCTTTAGCAGTGGGGATATGATGGCGTGTTTGAATATATAGATTTTTTTAAAGAGCAATTTAAACATTAAAGGGCTTTATAAAGGGGGCCGACTGTCGCTGGCGGCATGCTACACCCTATATGTAAATGCTGGCATACCCCTGTACTTAGTGTTTGCTTTCTATTGTGCCAACTAACAACTGTTAGTTTATGAATGTTCCACAATACACAACATAATTCCGGTGATCTGATCACTTTCTCCAGTCCATCTTGAAGTGTACTTTTCACCTATACCCAGTGGAGGGTGCTATTTTGCAGAAAAAAGAAGAAAGGTTATGAAGTTTGCAAAACTTTAGGTACTACCAACCCCAATTTCCACATCATTTAAAATAATTTATGCGTCCATACCCCTTTAAATCACCAAATTGCCGTCTCCACTACATGTGGATAACAGGTATAGGCAGACCAGTACTGGGATTCTTACACATATTCACATAAACATGTTTTCTGCCATTTGGCTGGGGCTGCAGGAACAGATCCAACCAAAAACACTATTCCAGTGACCATTTATGGATGAATATTGT
The DNA here is from genome assembly GCF_035609145.1 of Eleutherodactylus coqui. Classification (NCBI taxonomy): domain Eukaryota; kingdom Metazoa; phylum Chordata; class Amphibia; order Anura; family Eleutherodactylidae; genus Eleutherodactylus; species Eleutherodactylus coqui. The sequence continues at coordinate 237,441,639 of NC_089840.1, read as the reverse complement.
CAGTCTGTACTAATATGAACACGGAGCTAAATAAAGCATCATCCATTTCTTATTTTCCATCTCGTAAAGCTTTGGCTGAATCTACTTTTGATGTTACGGATTGTTAACAGTTATCAATTCTTTATATTCATACATGTACTGCTTTTCTATGTAGAAGCATGTAAATAATGTGCATCAATTTTGTACGACATACGCTCACTGTCAAAAAAAACATCTAGCCCCCAGAAGGAGTTGTCGTTTTGCAGCATAACCCACCATGCAGTTCCATCTCAGGCAGATGTATGAATAATTAGAGTTGTGGGGTGATTAGATGAACCGTCTTGTCACCTGAGGCACTAAAAGTGGTTCATCCTCACCTATAAAAAGGCTCTCAGAGGCTCCTTGTGTGTAGTGACCTCTTCTTCTCCTTGTATAGAGCTTGTTGGCCACCAGACGCCTCTACGATGCTATCGAAGAGATTTCACCCAGTTAACAGAGTTTGAGAGGGGACGCATTACTGGAATGTGAGAAGCTGGATTGACAAATTGCCGCCACCTGGCCGTTCTGACCAGACTGTTAGGAGGTGTTGGAACCAGTAGATGTGAGAGGGCACACAAGACAACTGGACTCAGGACGCCCTAGACAGACCACCAGTAGAGGATTGTCTAATCGTCCGACAAACAAGAGCAGCTCCAACTGTTTCGTTGTCCGCCATCCAGAGACAGGTGGCACCATCGTTACCCCCCTATGTCTATCAGAAGCATTTCCAGGTGCTTGGCTGAAGGACATTTGGTCTCACGGTGCCCATTATATGTACTGCCTTTGATACCCACCATATATTTAGGACATCTTACAGCCACGTGTTCCTCTCATGGTGGCTTCCAAGAGGCATTTTCCAGCAGGAGGATGTTCATCCGCACACACAAGGGGATCACAGGAATGTCTCCACAACATTGTCGCACTACCGTGGCTGCCCAGTCATCAGATTTATCACCAACAGAACATGTATGGGACCATCTGGGATGTCAACGTCAACCGCTTACAAGTTTACATGATCAGAAAATGTGGACCTACATGCAGCATGATGCAATATGGAACCTTATATGTCTCCATGCTCGCCCATATCACAAATTGTATCCAAGCTAGAAGCAGTACAACAGGGTACTAGAGCCTCCATGCCTGCCTGTATCACATCTTGTATCCAAGCTAGAGGCGGTACAACAGGGTACTAGAGCCTCCATGCCGCCTATATCACATCTTGTATCCAAGCTAGAGGTGGTACAACAGGGTACTAGAGCCTCCATGCCTGCCTGTATCACATCTTGTATCCAAGCTAGAGGCAGTACAACAGGGTACTAGATCCTCCATGTTGATCTGTATTACATCTTGTATCCAAGCTAGAGGCGGTACAACAGGGTACTAGATCCTCCATGTTGATCTGTATTACATCTTGTATCCAAGCTAGAGGTGGGACAACAGGGTACTAGAGCCTCCCTTCATGTGTTCAGTTTTCTGCAATAAATGATCTTTTTGCTCTGATATTGTAATCACTTACTTATAGGAATGTTACAATCTTCAATTCTGACAACTCCTAGGTGCTTGATTGTTTTTGACAATGTGTGTTTAATATAAAGTAGTAGTACTCAATCTGTATACCAGTAGTGTGTAAGCAGTACATGGATGACAGGGTCAAAAATGACTGTAAATGTAAAAAATAGGCCCCATCAGGTGCTGCTTTACAGCACCATACTCCTAAGCACCTGCAACATGACATGAGTTCCATGCGTCTACAGCTTTTATCTCTGAAGAGCTCCTTAGTGTTCAACAAGTTACCTAAAATACATCAGGTGCTCCTTACCCTAATGAGCTGCAGTTTGCACCCTATTTCATGTCTGAGTTCTGATCTTTCTCATTTTTCTGTTGCTCTGCTGTTTGTAATCCACTTTCAGGGAGGGGGCGTGCATCAAGTCTACCATTCTGCCAGCAGTTCACTGTTCAGCACTTCCTTTCCCTGACCTCCCATGCTGCATTGAATGGTCTCTACTCCGATCAGCAGGTGGTGGGGGGGGGGGGGTAGTATCTGAATAACCACTCCTCAGCTTTTGGAGGACAATCAGGCATTTAGAGACATTTTGGCCACATGGTTAGTAAACCCACTATAGTGTGTAACACACCCACATGCTGTAACAGCGACAGAGACTGTGGAGATCATTATCAGTGTTTGCAGATCTGTCAGCCTGCAGGCTGTGTATCTAATGGCAGAGAGTGGATTGCAGAGAAGTGGAAGGGAGACCCCTAAAAAGAACATTTTTAATGCAGGTATACGCTCAGTTACCTTCCCTTGTCTTGATTTCCTCCACTTAGAAGATCAGAGAAAAGAAGACTGAGCTGGACCAAATAAGGAAGTTCTCACTATGGCTATGGTAGATGATGTTGCCTGTCCCATCCAATGAGTTTTCTAGGCAGCGCTGCCAGGATTCATCTTGGAGCTGCACCTGCAATTACAAGCGCTAACCACTACACAGGTGTTGGTGCAGCGGCTTCTGCTCCAATCCCGCTGCATCCCAGCGGTGCTGCCTGGAAAACCCTGCAGTCAGTCAGTGTTTATGTGGTCCATGGGCCCCTATAACTTAGGGGCTGGGCAACCCCTATAGCCAAGCCCCTAGATTCACCTGTACTTGCTATGAAGCTGTGCAGTAAAAACAGTGTGGTTTTTCTGTGCAGTTTTGCGGCACAGTACCACCCTGTGGAATTGCAGCCTACCGCAGTACCATGGTCATCAACGATTGGTGTGAATACCCCATTAGAATTAGTAAATGTAAAACTCTTCCAGCTGCTACATTTGACAGAGTTGAACTATTACAATGGGTTTCCATGTGACATTTTTTGCAGCATTTTGATGTGCATTTTAACTGCAGTGTAAAAAACATTCTAAAAACCACACGTCGTTTACCGCAAATCGACACTTTTTTGCGATGCAGTTTTCCTAGTGTTGCTTCACCTGTAAAAGCCGCACGACGTATAACGTGACTTTTGGCGGAAATTAAAATGCATGTCGAAAATTCAGCAAAAAGCAATAAAAACATGGGGAAAAAAGGCTTGGAATAACTTTACATTAGGAAGATGATTCTGCTGGAGAAACTAAATAAACCAGTAATAAGAAGAAACGTTTTTGCTTTGTTTTCTTCATGTTTGATGGTGAATGCGATCTGATGGCAGATTAAACTTAAAGGGCAGAAGACTTCGGCCAACAACATACATGTCAGCCAACCTTAAAAGGGAACATGCCAAGAAAAGCTCCAAAAATAAACCGTTCTCCCTCCTTAGAGGAATGGCTTTGTTTCTACAGTTACTCATTTCTGAAATGATTTACAGGGCTTACTTAGCCTGGACGGTTGTTTTTGAGACTGTGACCCTCAGAGTAAAGCTGAGCAGTGTCCACCCAGTAAATGTAGAAGAGTGCATTACACAGCCTACATGGATTTAAATGGTCACAACACTTTACAACAACCTGTGTTAATATGATAGCCAATGTGATAACTAGTGCAAATCACTTTATTTACCTAAAATTAAGTGTTTGTGCTGCAAATATCCATCCAAAGCGCTGGTTGCTGTCATATGAAGTCCATCTTTACTAACAGAGAACACAGTATAGATGACTAGTGCTAGAGGAGAGTGATAGCTCATGCTGCCCATAGAAATCTATGGAGAAGAAAGGGAGAGGAGGAGAGAGAGACACGCTCAAAGATTTGGCTGCAGTTGAGACCAAATAAGTGATTTATAGCTACTGAAATCATATCTACACTGCTCAGTACTACTCTGCTGTCCTGTGTGTGCTATAAAGAGTTAGGAAACAGAATCTACCATTTTTCCATGTAGAGTGTATGGGAGTTATCATAGTAGCAATCTATACCCACCAGCTTAAAGACAACTGAAAATCAGAGATATAACTTGCAGAGGGGAAAACTGGTGGGAAATGCAAGATACAAGTGATATAATGATTAGAATTAATGTTATTTCTCATGTATATACACGGCAGCTTATTCTGAAAAGTCATCTGAAAGTGTGGGTATGCTTAAATGGAAGATGGTGGTCCTACAGAATAGAGGGCAGCACTAAAATCCACTTTCAGCACAGGCAAATATTAGCAGGTTCTTATTACCTCAACATACCCCAATAGGATATTTTACAGAGGATGGTCTAACCTAGATCTCTTTTTATTCTTGGGTTCCACAGTGATAACACCCACTGCAATTACTGCACTGTGTGATCGCAGCAGTTTCCATCAGTTATTGCTGCTAGCGATGCTGTATGTAAAGTGAAGGAAATTGCATGTGATTACAGTATAACTCTGTGACGGACGCATCACCCATAAAATCCCATTATGAGTCATAGAATCTGTCAATTTACCGGAAAAAATAGTGCTGCATGCTGTGCTACTTTTTTGGTCAAACAATAGATTCTGCAACAGAGGAGGCCCTGAACGTAGTTTCTGACATAAATGTCAACTCCGCCAAAGTGAGGCATAGAAATATTTTCTGACAATGTAATTATGTGATTTCATGCAGCTTCTGTAGGATAGCACTATCAGCCATAACCAGGGATGTTCCGCCACACAGCGACTTCTCTACCACGCAGCTAGTGCAAGCACAATATTGGCCAAAAAAAGTCCACTGTAGAGGATGGAGGTCATCATAGGAGAGTGATGGAGGTCAGTGAGATTATTTTATTTTAGAAATTATAAAATTATTAAGAGGGGAAAGCAGGGCCTATAAATTACCCAGGAAACACAGTGGGGCCTATGAATTACTAAGAGAGTACAGTGGGGCCTATGAATTACTAAGGGGGCACAGCAGGGCCTATGAATTACTAAGGGGGCACAGCAGGACCTATGAATTACTAAGGGGGCACAGCAGGACCTATGAATTACTAAGGGGGCACAGCAGGACCTATGAATTACTAAGGGGGCACAGCAGGGCCTATGAATTACTAAGGGGGCACAGCAGGGCCTATGAATTACTAAGGGGGCACAGCAGGGCCTATGAATTACTAAGGGGGCACAGCAGGGCCTATGAATTACTAAGGGAGCACGGCAGGGCCTATAAATTACTAAGGGGGCACGGCAGGGCCTATAAATTACTAGGGGGGCACAGCAGGGCCTATAAATTACTAAGGGGGCACAGCAGGGGCTATAAATTACTAAGGGGGCACAGCAGGGCCTATAAATTACTAAGGAGGCAGAGCAGGGCCTATGAATTACTAAGGGGCACAGCAGGGCCTATGAATTACTAAGGGGCAGAGCAGGGCCTATAAATTACTAAGGGGGCATGGCAGGGTCTATGAATTACTAAGGTGTCACGACAGGGCCTATAAATTACTAAGGGGGCAGAGCAGGACCTATGAATTACTAAGGGGGCACGGCAGGGCCTATAAATTACTAAGGGGGCACAGCAGGGCCTATGAGTTACTAAAGGAGCACAGTGGGACTATAAATTTCTAATGAAACAGCGGCTCCTATAAATTACTAAGGGGCAGAACAGGGCCTGTAAATACTAAGGGGACCCACATGTAAGCCTGCAGCTGGCCCTGTCCATACAGTATAAATGCTGCAGATTTTCTGTGTTTTACAATCCAAGCAATGTGCAGTAGATTAGATTTCAAGAAATCCCATCCATTCACCATGGACAAACTCTGCAGTGTAAACTGATCTGCAGTGCGGATTTTAAATCCCCAGCATGTCACTTTCTGGTGTGGACTTTCACCGCAGATCTCAGCCCTTCAAGTGAGAAAAAGAAACACCCACTGCAATTTACCAAAATCTGCAGCACATTCTCTGCTGTGGAAATCACAACCCACGAACCCCACATGTACCCTTCACCTTTATCAGGCGTTGGTCTGGATCAACAGCAACGGAGGAGTCAGGGTCAAGTTTCAAGAACATAACTGAATTATGAAGCCATGTTGAATGGATCCATAATACATTGCCAATAACTGGGGCCTATATTGTGCCTCCTAAACAATTTAGGAAAGTCTTGCATAGCTCCTATGAATCTTGTATTACAGACATTCTTCCCTCAGGAAGAAAGAATATTGTGCCTCAGATTGGCACACAAATTGTCTATAGCAGGGGTCCCCAACTCCAGTCCTCAGGGACCACCAACAGGTCATGTTTTCAGGATATCCTATGGTAAGAACAGCTGTGGCAATGTCTGAGGCACTGACAATAATTACATCACCAGTGTAACACTAAGGATATCCTGAAAACATGACCTGTCGCCGGTCCCTGAGGACTGGAGTTGGGGAACACTGGTCTATAGGATCTGTACATGATCAGTACACACCAGCAGGGGCGTAACTATAGAGGATGCAGGGGATGCGGTTGCACCCTGGCCCAGGAGCCTTAGGGGGCCATAAGGCCTCTCTTCTCCATATAGGGAGCCCGGTACTATGAATAAAGCATTATAGTTGGGGGCCCAGCAGCTTCAGGTTACGCCTCTGCATACCGGTATGGCATAGTTGTGTGTTTGAGCCCTGAGAGATATATTAGTCCAGCTGTTTCACATCGCAGTCCTTTTCGGTCATCACAGCACACAATGCCGCTGAAATGAAGTTCATTGATCTGTAATAAGAAGAATACAATTTGTACCCAGTGCACATCGCTCCCCGCACCGACTGGATAGAAATGCTTCTTAGATTCTTTCCTGCATCAGCATGAAGCTAAATGCATTAGATCTACCCAGATGAAAAGAACAGACACAGCCATCACACAGGGGTTTTACTCATCTTGTATCTTATGGTCTTAAAAATACTACAGTTTTAAGACATCCAGCCAAGAGAATATCTGAAAGGTTGTCCAGAGTCAGAGGATTTTCTTCCACAAACCGTGACTGTCAGCTGTCCATAGATTGGCTTCAAATTAGCCTTGCAGCCAGGCTAATTTGAGGTGAATGGAGAAAAGTTGCAATACCACACAAAACCTGTGGACAGGTGTGGAGCTGTTTTAAATGAAGGCAGCCATATTTTCAGGTGGACTGTTTTAGGTGGGCCCTTGGGCAAAAAAAAAAAAAAGTCTGAATGAGCTCCCTTGTGGTGAATCACAAAAAACCCAGCAGTAAAACTGCAACAGTGTATTCTACCGTGTTTTTTTAAAATGTCATTTACCATGCAGTTAAAATATCAGGTTAACTTTATTATATGGGTTGCTACGATTATGGCGATACCATATAAGTGGGTATTGCTGAAATAATGCTTTGTTATACTTAATACATTAAAGCATTATTGGCAACCCATTGGCACCCATTCACTGCAAACAGGCAGTCATTCAAAGATGAGCGATTGCCTGATTATACTGGGCGAAAGTCGCTCACTAGTCGCTTTGTTTCAGTGAACTGAAATGGAACGACTAGTGACTACTGAGTAACTTCTCACTCAGTATCATGTTGGATGCTGTGGGGCCAACAGTCACCCAAAATCGCTTGTTTCAGCAATTATCGATCAGTGTAAAAGACACAGAGCGCCGCATGCTGAGCACGGACAGCAAAGAAAGAAGGAGGCAGTGTCATCCGGGGTAGACAGACCGTGCTAAACTCCTTTAGTGGAAAGGATAGAATTTAACAGGGGCAGGCCAGGCAGACCACTTAGTGACCTACTGAAGCGGCCAACCATGAATCTGCCCAGTTAGGCAGATTGTTGTTTAGGCCTGGTGGGTCCCCTAGACAGTCTGACTGGCACCTGCCTAGGTTTGCCTGTGCCAACACCTGCTCTGAATCCGAAACAACTCCTTTGTCAACAATTACCCAATAAGTATTTGAACACTGATCAGTTCAGGGCAAATAATTCCATCTGTGCATAAAGTGTTAATGCCCAGTAATGTCTACTAACACTTCATCATATTCATTTGCATGTAAAAGGGCCTCTGTGAGCTATGTGCTGAGCCCAGCATATGGGCTGGGCTCTGCACACAGCTGCATTATTCGTGTTAAGGCTGCCGACACAATACAATGTAATCTCCCTGCTCCAGCTGAGAACACAGTATGCGGTCTGTTGAGAGATACATTATCTCTCTGCTGCTGAAAGATGGATTTTAAGTTCACCTTAAAATCATCGTTTAGATGAAAAGTGCACGATGGCAGCGTTTACACGCAACGATTATTGCTCATTTGCGGTCGTTTGAACGAATGTTGAGTGATAATCGTTACGTGTAAACGGGCCTTTAGAGTAATTGTGAGGTTACAGCCATTTAGCAATGTACTGCACCAATCCAGAACAACAACAAATATATCCAATAGGGCTGAAAATGAGCTTTTATTCCAATTATCTGGTTAGAAAACAGTTTTAAGCCAATAGAAACCAGTTTCCATAATTTCTCTAGGAATGCCAACTGCTAGCTCTCCTGACAGGTCTGTTGTAATAATCATGTGTTCATTATAAAACAACAATGCTGGAACATTTTTTTAAGAACTTAGCAGTGTCGTGCCTCTGTTATTCCTCCTGGAAATCTATTAATAAGATAACAACTGGGCATTACCATACTCATCGTTAACAGACAACACTGAGAAAAGAAACGGTAACAGCAAGCTGTCGTGCCATACCCTGATGGAAAACACCATAAATGTGTTTAATCTACAACTAATCTCAATCATCACTCCACTGATGGACTCCATTAATTGGGCAGGGATCAAGAATCATCCCCAAAGACCACATTTGTTGTCAGCTCTTGTCTTCTGCAGTACCTGCCAACAAGGTGATATGTACAGTATGGGGACTGACAAACCCACAAGGAGTCCATTCTAGTGACAAAACTGACATTTTATTGGATTTGGGACCAATTCTCCCATTAGAGGTACCTTTACATGGGGCATTGTCTGAACCATCGCTGGAGATAGTGGATTTGGACAGCAGTCATCACATGTATGTGCAGCCACTGAAAGGGCACTGAGTAAGAAATCTCTCACCTGTTGGAGTTGTAGGGTTTTTAGCTCCCCTTAAAGCCAAACCGTTAGCGGCCCATGTAAAACAGGCAGCCGTTCATCTATAAAGGACTGCCTGTTTGCAGTAAATGTAGGCGGGTGGCTGGAAGAGATCTCTGGCCTGCTCCACCTCCATTCTCTGAACCGGTCCTGTGTGACAGCACAGGACTGATAGTCTGTGGGATCGCTGTCGGGCACTTATACCATAAAGGTACAATTAGACAACCCCATTTCATACTGTATGCGCTTTTAAGGCAAATGAATATTAACCCTCTCCCCTCCTCTAACTAGCCAGAGCAGGCATGTTGTACTATTTTCCCCTTGCAGCGGCAGAGAGAACACCTCTACGTTTACCAGGTCTGCAATCTTCCAATTTTATTAGTGGGTCCCTTTAAATAAAATCTAGTAGTCATCTGACAAACAGTTAAACATTTCCTGCAAAGCCCATATAAATTATTTCTGTGTTTTCCAGTTTCACATTTCAATTAATCACAAACAATAATCATTTTGCAGGTAGTGAAACATCTGTGTGGAATAAAAATGATACTGAAGGTGCGAACAGATAATATTACACTCAGTGGAACGTGACGACTAATAATGAACAAATAATAACAACTGTCAGATAAAGTGAATGTATCCAGTACAGATGGAATGGAACTATCCCGGGTACTCGCGGATGGTAGAAATAACTACAAGGGCCTTTTACATTAGCGTTATGCTTTCCGTTTTGCCGATCCGGTGTGGGAAAAGCAAAACTGAAAGCAAACGTTTCCGTTGTCAAGCGGGAGGTCTTCAGTTTCAATCCGTTTCTCTATTTCCCGTCTCCATTCTGGATTTTTACACTGGATCAAAAGCGCTTTTGTTTCCAGCTTTAAAACGGAATACAGATGGATCCTTTTTTAACCCTTTCCAGTCCAATTTGTATCCTGGTTTTCCTAGGGGGCTTACTCTTTTTCTGCCGTTATACAATGGCGCTATCTGCTGGCTAAAGCCAGTACTGCATGAGGTGACATGTTGAATAGGCTCTGACAGCAGAGAGGCTGGCAAAATACAGTAAGAGGAACCCCGACGGACGTCTTCCAACATCAGAGCTGTACAGCCTTAAATCATAATGTCTTCACAGGACAGACAGTGGACTGGAAAGGGTTAATACACTATACTTAATAGGAGGTGGATGGAACTTGAACATCTCCCGTTTTCTACATCATGGTGGTTCTTCAATGCATATAGCTCATTGGTTAACACTTTTGCCTTGTAAAGCTGAAATTTTGGGTTAAAATCTCATCAAAGACAACTTTGGAAAAACTCCATATAGCCATCACTCTTGAACCTCCCAACTTCAGCACTGCAAGCAGTAGTGATAACAACTGAGCCACCACACCTTGTAACACTGGGATCCCAGGTTCACGTCTGACTATGGACAACATTTGCATGGAGGCTGTATGTTCTCATTGTGTTTACTCTTCTTTTCTTTTCTTGAGCATGGTGGCTCAGTCATTCGCACTGCTGCCTTGCCGTGCTGGAGTTGTAGGTTCAAATCTGACCAAAGGTGTTGGCTGTATGGAGTTTTTCAAAGTTGATGTTGCACTTTATGAGATTTGAACTTAGGACCCCAGTATGGTAAGGCAACAGCTATATCATGAAACCACCACTTTACAGATGCTTTCCTTTCACTTCTGATTTCTGGATCTATTGAAAAACGCTAGAGTGAACTTAGCCTAAACCAGTGGGTGCAAAATATAAATTGAAACTTTATGGGAAATGTTCTCCATTGACAGAAGAGTTGTCCACATTTTAGTGCACAAAGGCCTCTAGAATTATGGCAAGGTGAAAATTGTAATTGTGCGCCCATCACCAGAATTTAGAACTGGGGCAGGTCATTAGTGAACGTCTTATATGCAAAAAGCTGCCCCCTTGTGTTCCACCTGAAACCTCATTGACGGTGCATCCCTGCCTGTGGGTTTGCATTCATGCCTGGCTTCCAAAGTTCAGCAACTAAATTCCCCTAGACCACGCCTTGCATGGCTCCACTTGTGACAGTGCCACCATATTACTAGCATATTCTATTCAAGATATTGTCATGAAAACATGTCCAAACATGTGAGCAAGTATGAAAAAAATACATCATCATGATGTGGAGCTTACAGGGGTTGTCCAGTTGTAAATCTCCGATTATCTATCAATAGTAGATCTGTGGGGGTCTGTTGCCAGAGGAGTCTAATTGATGAGCTATTCGCCAGGCTGGTCTGCTCATGCATCGAGATGATTTCTGCAAGAAGCAGACAGCTTTGTTCTCACTACAGTGGCCAGGCTTGGTATTGCAGGCAAAGTTCCCATTCACTTGTTTTGCTCGGAGCCATCTGCTACATGTAGAAATCAGCTCAGTCCACAAGCGCTCTAGCCGGGCTTATAGCTGGATTGGCAGGGCACCAAGGCAGTGGACCTCCACAGTTCTACCACTGATGGCCTATCTGTAGGATAAAGAATCAGTATCTTACAACTGGTTAACCCATTTAAAGTGAATATTCACCGTTTAACACCATTTAAGTTTAGGTGCAAAATGCATTAAAAATTCAGTAATATATCTTTATGAGGGTCGGTGCTCCTTTTTTGCTAACTAGCACACAACGTCAACCCTTTGCAATCCAATTTTCGATTTAGAGTTTCCTAGGGGGTCTTTCTCTTTCGGCCATTATACAATGGCGCCATCTGCTGGCTAGAGCCAGTACTGCGGTATAAGACATGCTGGAGAAGCTTCCAACAACAGAGCGGCCAGTAATAGACAGTAAGAATACCCTGCCGGACCTCTTCCAACGTCAGAGCTGTACAGCCTTCAATCAGAATGTCTTCAGACGTCAGAAAGTGGATTGGAAAGGGTTACATTATATGCTTTGCATTGCAAAGGGCGAAACCCACAGTGAAAACCTGGAGCACGAGTTCACATGCTACTGATTTAAAACCCACATGTCAGTTCCTGTATGGATCTTTTCTGGATACTTTCCACAACATGTGAATGAGATTGGTTTAAAGGGGTATTCCAGTTACTGCATGTTTTTTTCAAGTTTCACTAGATGGTTGAAAAATGGGGACTAACCACTGGGACGCCCATTGATCTCAAGAATGGTGATCAGGTCACACATGTCCCGCTGCCGTTCCACTCACTTCAATGGGGCTGACGAAAATAAGCGAGTGCTTTGCACTCAGCTATCTCATGCAGACCCATTGAAAATGAATAGAGCGTGGGGGCTGCGCAAGCGTGATTGATGCTCCATTTAATCTCTGTGGAGGCTGCAGTGAGGAGGACACAGGAAATGGGACCCAGTGGTTGGACCCCGACTATCAGTTTTCACCCATCCGGTAACCAGGATACCCCTTTAAACCTCACCTATGTCTCTGCTACTGTAAATGCTGTGGATTTTTGGCACGAACATTCTGCATGGTAAATACGCAGCGGACCTCCCTCGTGAGAACATACCTCAATATTGGCATGATATATATATATATATATATTGCTCTACTGTCAGGGCAAAACAAGGTTCAGGCATTTGGACAAGACAAGATTCTTTGTTCCCCCTAAATATGGGGAAGGGGTGCCTGGTAGTGGTTCCCCTCCTACCCCTACTGAAATAAATACACACACCCAGTCCAGTCAACCGTTCCCGTTTTATGGGGGCGTAGATGGAGACAGCCATCATGCGAATGATCGTTGTCTTTGAGGGCGCTTTATGCGTCGCCAATTTACTGTTGATTTTGTCCCAAATTTTGGTGCAAATCTGTAGCAGATTTCACCTCTCCAATTTGGGTTGAAATCAACTCCAGATCTGCACTAAACTCCCCGCCAAAAATCTGCAGCCATACGCGAACGCACTCCGAATATTTTTTACCTTTCGAATTCCTCGCAATTAAAGCCCACCGGACCTCATTTATACAAAACGGTTGCGGACATAAACAGATTCCAGCTAACGTTTTTCTACTTGGAAAACGAACACTGACTGGTTACCACGGCAACCCCCGCACAACGTACACGTGTTTTCACGAATGGAACATAGTAGGCCTCCCTCATCTAAGCTATTGAGAGAACAAAAGTGCCTCGTCGCCTGCAGCAAGCGCATTTTATTCTGCAGTTCGGTTTTGGAAACTGAAAGCTGAATTCTGATAGGTTGCTACGGGCAACCAGGCCTCGATTTCTTAAGAGGCACTAGGCCCACAGCGGGCCTGAGGAGAATGTGATGCGACATTCAGCAAGATATTCCCACAAGAAAAGCGTAATTGTTCAGTAGATGCCTTCACGAAACATATCTGCGCCTGTGTGATAAGAAACGCAACGGTAAACAGAAGACAAATATGGCTGAACCCCGGGCAACCGAAACAAGCGAAGGCCCAAAGAAAACTCCTTTTACAAACCAAATCTAAAACTGTGACAACATGGAGGCCGATCAGACCTCCTAACAATGACAGGAACGACTGTTTGAGCGCCGCGGCCTATAGAAGGCCCTGCATCCGTTGTAGTAGTAGTACCAACAGATTAGTTCAGTCATCAGTCTCCGTTTTTGTCGCACAAGGAGGCGCCGTAGTCCTGAAGAGCAGCGCTCCCGCTAAAGTGCTTTATTCAGCATTTGTAGGATTTCGAGCAAAGTGAAGGAAAAAAACAAAAAAAACGCAGATGTGTTGTGGTTCAGGTGCATTCTGGGAGTAAAATCTTGCTTGTCCGTGTACATTTTTCGTTCTGCTTTCGTTGAATATTCGCCCATTAACGTGTGTGCAGTCACCCCGGAGGTATAAGAGAGGACAGCTGGCGCCATTAACGACCATCTTGAATAATTAGCTCCTAATGGCGGATGCAGTTATTTGCGTGGCATTCTCGTCTGGATAGGTTTATAATCACCTCATCGTAATAAAAGCTCTGCTGGCTCATGCTTCTTCATCTCCGCTCTTCAGTACCTCCTCTTGTGGCCGAATACTGTATGCATGCCCTATAGGGAGAGGAGAGGACATTAGGCACATTCATAGTTGTATAATGGAGGGAGATTACGCCACATTTTTAGATTTTTGTTCCCCCTCCCTGCTCAGACCTTATGAGACCACTCTGAACCATAGGAACATTTAACCCTTTCCAATCCAGTGTCAGCCCTCCTCCTATATTAAGATTTCCCTGCATGGCTCAGATGTTGGACGAGGTCCGACACGTTTCTAACAGTATGCAGGAGGGCACTGATCTCGGAGACTGCTCTGCATATGTATTAACTACATATGTATGTTACAGTATACAGAACAGTGCTCCATCGGAGCGCTGTCCTGCATACTGCAGCGTACATATGAAGTACAGCCTCCGACATCAGAGCTCTGTCCTGTATACTGTAACATGTATATGCCGAACAGCCTCCAACATCAGAGCTCTGTCCTGTATATTGTAGCATACATATGCAGTACAGACCTTGACACCGGAGCGCTGTACTGTATAGTGTAGTATACATATGTAAAACAGCCTATGACAGCGGAGCTCTGTTCTGTATACTGTAACATACATATGCTACAAAGCCTCTGACATTGGAGCGCTGTTCTGCATACCGTAGCATGCATATACATAACAGCCTCTGACATCGGAGCACTGTCCTGTATACCATAGCATGCATATACTTAACAGCCTCTGACATCGGAGCGCTGTGCTGTATACTGTAACATACATATGCTACATAGCCGCTGACATTGGAGCGCTATCCTGCATACCGTAGCATGCATATAGATAACAGCCTCTGACATCGGAGTGCTGTCCTGCATATCGTAGCATACATATACATAACAGCCTCTGACATCGGAGTGCTGTCCTGCATATCGTAGCATACATATAGATAACAGCCTCTGACATCGGAGTGCTGTCCTGCATATCGTAGCATACATATAGATAACAGCCTCTGACATCGGAGTGCTGTCCTGCATATCGTAGCATACATATAGATAACAGCCTCTGACATCGGAGTGCTGTCCTGCATATCGTAGCATACATATAGATAACAGCCTCTGACATCGGAGTGCTGTCCTGCATATCGTAGCATACATATAGATAACAGCCTCTGACATCGGAGTGCTGTCCTGCATATCGTAGCATACATATAGATAACAGCCTCTGACATCGGAGTGATGTCCTGCATATCGTAGCATACATATAGATAACAGCCTCTGACATCGGAGTGCTGTCCTGCATATCGTAGCATACATATAGATAACAGCCTCTGACATCGGAGTGCTGTCCTGCATACTGTTAGAAATATGTATCTGACCTCGTCTGACATTGCAGCTATGCAGGGAAATATTAATGTCGGACGAGGGGCGACACTGGATTGAAAATGGTTAATAAAACCATCATGATAGTTCATTTTTAGGTCATTCTGTTGAGTAATTCAATGAATTCACAATGCACTTTCCCACCCAAAATATTAGGTTTCCGCTCATGAACCCCAAACAATGTTAATCGGCGCTTATATGTTTTACTTGAAAACTATTAATTGCAGTGAACATTTTAACTAGATTTCCGGAACTTTCTGACTTTTTCTATGGAAATATTATTGTCATGGGTATGATATAAAGAACCAATACTTCAGCACCCAATATTCCAGCCTCACAGTGGAAGACTTAAGAACGTTTATCATTTACGATAAATGCAATAGATTTCAAAATCTGAAATAAAAGGACAAAAGAAGAATATGTGATCATGGAGATTCTAATCAGGAGGTAGCTACAGCATCTATACCCTATACTGTTCTCCAGTTGTAAACTATTGTTGGCCCATCCTCAGGATAGTCTTGAAAGTTGCCAATATAGGGACCCCCACCAATAGACTGTTCTCTGCCTAGTATGCTCATGTACGGAGCCCATCTCTACAGGAAGCAGACAGTTCTGTTCTCATTGGAGTGGCCCAACTTGGTAATGAATGCAATGCACTGAAATGAATGTAAACTTGGCCTGCAATATCGAGTCTGGCCACTGCAGTGTGAACAGAGCTGTCTGCTTCTGCATTTATAGTGACATTTTCACTGCGAACCAGAGGGTCTTTTTAAGTCAGCTATTGGCACACCCATGGCCCCTACCCTGGATATTGAGTACTTCCTGCAGAAATGTCTTAGCATGTAAGTACTGTTGCTACAGTGTTTTAGAGCTATGTATTAGCACAATATATTATATTCTGCTGTCAGCTTTGAAATTTGAAGCAAGTAGAACCATGATGTAGACCATGCAGCAGCTACTCAAGTAGACTGTCCGGCAGGGAGCATAAGAGTACCTGCACATGGGCACATACACGGGACAACTTATGTGCCCAGCAGTATCACTTTTGATGCTGTGCTTTCACATAGGAGCGATGGACATTGAGCGAATGGAGATGAAGCGCACCAAAGATTTCTTCCATTCACTGTGAATAGGCAGTTCAAAGATGAACAACGGTCTATCTAGCAATTTTTTTCTCAGTTCCCAGTGTGTGGCTGGGCGCACATGGGCCAACCAGCTTCCCCCAAAAGTTGCATTTTATGCCTCCACCATAGTTACAATATAATGCAGGCAGTAAAATAAAGTAGTATGAATGTAGATTCATTGTTTCTAAATAGGGACAACTTGTCATTCCCTTCAAATAAATACCCTGTTTCCCTGAAAATAAGACATACCCTGAAAATAAGACATAGCATGATTTTCCAGAATTTTTGAGGATGTAAAATGATTTTTCAGGCTTTTTGAGGATGCTTGAAATATAAGCCCTACTCCAAAATTAAGCTCTGCCAACAGTTAATTAAAAAAGTCAATTTAAATAGTGTCCAGGCAGCTATACATGTAAAAAAGTTAAACCTTTTTGAACAAAAATTAATATAAGACACTGTCTTATTTTCAGGGAAACACCGTAGTATCAAAATCTCGCACATTTGTCACCCAGAGGGAAGCCGGAAGCTTTTGGCAGATGTAATAGAACTAATTCTCTCCCTCATAAGCTTAAACAAACCCCAAGAACTAGAAGAAAACATTTAGCACGATTGGCATTCACAATGCAACATAAAGTTCCTGTTTTGTTCAGCTTCGGCCACAATTCTACAGAACAAAAACTTGTTTTCATGGCTGAAACAGCAATAGATAAAGGACATTGAAATGCAAAGGACTGTGCGGAAGAGCACGCAATGCAAGCGGAAGAAAGACAGTAAGCATGTCAGTTATCATGGCCGATTCAACAAGAGATAAATGGGTACGAAAGATGGATAGAATTACATAATTCTCCTATATAAAGGAAGGCTTTCTTGGGGCTTTTCACACGGGCTCAAATTTGGTCGTAGGGCAGTAACACGCAGAAAATCCGCTGAACTGACGGCGGTATTAGACAGTTCTCCATTCCGCATGAAAATCCGCATGGAGGTGTGAAGATTTTGTCAGGAAATTTTTTGTGCGTTGCTGGAAGTGACAGGATTTACAGACACTATAGCTGAGAGTATATATATATATATATATATATATATATATATATATATAGTGAGGGATTAGCGTTTAGGATCAGTAGCAACCTGGGCATAAGCAGTCAGAGACATTGACACTTGGGATTGAATCCTTAGTCCAGGCTTCGCCTGGGTTTATTTCAGTGCAAACAAAGCAAAATACAAGCCTTAACACCAGGCAAACATAAAGTAAATCCTGCTCGTCTGAGCACTTACTAAACATGTAGCGTCCCTGTCTACGTACTGGTAAACAAATGGCTCCTGCACACAGCCAGCCAGGACTCTCAGACCTGCAAAGGTCTCAGCTCTCCTCCTGGCCCTGTAGGCCCAGGCTTTATAAGGCCTGGTACAAGCCCCACCTGGTACGTGGGAGTGATCATCCCACCCTTCACTTTGGTCACTCTAGGAAAAGCCGGCCCGGATTATGCGGCTTGGAGCCACTTACTTACTACAACGTGTTAGTAGCTGAATGCTACTAACACTATACTGCCGGCTTCCTCCACCGAGCCCAGGCTGCTCGGTGGCACGTATCTGCCCAAGCGCTCCCCAAAGCAGCATAGGAGAGCATCCTAGGCGAAATATATATGCCCTCCAGCACTTTGCCGGTCACCGTCTCACAATATATATATACATACATATACACACACACACACAGTAGCTCACAGTAATAACCTACACTTATGGATAAAACTGAGGCACAATTGTATTACTGCTATGGGGAATTTATATGTTGTTAGTACTAATGTATAGGCAGGAAAGATTACTTTTATATGAGCAACTGTATTGGCAATACCAATAGTGTGTGGTTTTCACTACTTTGACCTCTAGAAAGAAACCTTGTAAATGTCTTTGTCATCCCCAATCTGAATCTTTAACCAGGTGAAAGAAAGCCTACCGAGTGCCATCACCGACAAATGAGTTACATCTCTCACTCCCCCAATAATCTGGGTTTTCTCATTTTACCAGCCTCGGAAGGATGAGTCAACCTTGATCCGCCTACCTGAACCAAGCGGGGATTGAATCCGCAACCTTCAGGTTGTGAGCGAGAGCTTAGGACTGCATTTCTGCTGCCCTAACACTCTGCACGACACGAAGCTCTTAGTACATTAGTACAGAGTGGCAACTAGGCTTTGCTTCAACCAAGATAAATATTCTGTTTATTGTCCTTATGATAGGTCGTCAATAGCCGATTGCGAAGGTCCGCCACTCAGGTTCAGCTGATTAAAGAGGCCACGGTGCTTGGGGGAGCCCTGCAGCTTCTTCTCAGGCATGTGACATCACATTCTTCAGTCACATGGCAATTGGATTGAGTAGTAAAACTAGGCACAGCCACTATGCAATGTATGGCACGGTTTCCGGTATGGCAATGAAGTTAGAGTGGTGCTAACCCAAGAACCACTATCACTTTAATCAGTTCATCAGTGAGGATATTGAGTAGCAAACCCCTTCTTAACTATTGATAACCTATCATGAGGGTAGATCATCAATAGTGTAATCCCAGAAAACCCCTTTAATACTTCGGTTAAGGCATAGTGGCTTATTGGCACCAGCACCCTAGTGCAAATGCTCTGCCATCCACCCAGCTATGCCCCTGCATTGGAACAGTGTATTCGTTTTGTGATTTATGAACGGTACACAGTATCAAAATCTAAAAGGTAGTACAGGTTCTAGCTCAACGGGGTGGAATGTATCATTGTATCTACATTATGCAGATGTCTAATTCGTTGATATGACCATCCAGAAAATTGGGCAAAATCTCTTGGATTGCGTCGTAGAGGCATCTAGTGGTTAACAAGCTCTACAGAAGCGGGAAAAAGTTTACTACATACAGGGAGCCTCCGAGAGCCTTTTTACAGGGTTGAGCCACTTTTAGGGCCTCAGGTGGTAAGACCATTCATCTAATCACACCACAACTCTTATAATTTGCATAACTGACTGAGATGGAACTGTATGCTGCGTTTTTCAGCAAAACGACCACTCCTTCTAAGTACTTGATTTTTTTTTTTTTGTACAATGAGTGTATTTCAACTGCTTTAGTATTTCAACTACCCGCACGCCATAACTGAATTCAATTGTCTCTCCGTAATGAGCCAACATATTGATTTTTTATGGCCTAAAGAGATAAAATAAGTAATTACTTGAAATCCTGTTCAATAATGAAGCATCTAATTCACAACACAATCTATCTGAGAGCTTACTAGAGTCGGAAGATGTCCAAAAGGCAATGACCATAATTTAAATATCATGGCAGATTATGTTTGGCTGGGCTTTTTTTTTTTGG
Source organism: Eleutherodactylus coqui (assembly GCF_035609145.1). NCBI lineage: Eukaryota > Metazoa > Chordata > Amphibia > Anura > Eleutherodactylidae > Eleutherodactylus > Eleutherodactylus coqui. Next base: position 237,421,945 of record NC_089840.1, on the reverse strand, counting down.
AGGAAAGGGTTCTGGCAGGAAACAGACTTGCCATAACACATTAATATCTGATGAAGAAAGGACACCTACAGATATAATGGATTGTGATGTAGATCAGCTACTGATTCAAAATCCTTTCTGGATTGGAGCTTCTTGGCTTCCAAGTTCAGGTCAAGACATTTTGGAGCATGTTCGCTCATGAATACAACCGCATTATATTATGTTCTACTAGGACATATGGACATCGTAAAGGAGGAGGTGTGCCTTGCTTAGGGAACCCCTATAGTAACCAGAGAAGAGGGACAGTAAGGGTCTTTTTATGCAGAGCAATTAATTATGTAATGTGCTAATAAGTCGTTTGCTTTCAAAGAACATCCGCTTACACGCTCCAATAATAGTTTCCATTTTTCCGTCATTTATTTGTCATAGAGTGTTCAGTCCATCGTTGGTCTGTCAGGGCGTCTAGAAATGCCTCGGAATGATTTACCAATGACTGAACGATCACCTTTTACACGGAACGACTAGCGAATAGCAAACAATGATTTTTAGGTCTGCATAAAATGTATAACTATAAGCGAACATTTGACGTTCAATCATTGGCCTTGATTTCGCACAATTCAATGATTATTTGAATGAGAATCGTTCCATGTAAAAGGGCCCTAAGAAAGAGCAGCTCCCACTCTGATAAATACGGCCTGGCGTTCTATTGGATGGTTACCCCTTCATGGAATACTACATGGGATATGTAGCCGGACAGAACTCTAGTCAGTACGGTCATGAGGTCAACGAGCTGCTCTGGTTATGACCAGAGAAAAAGTTGTCTTGGTGAAAGAACTCCTTTAGGCAGGGTTCACACGGGGTGGAACTGCCGTGGAATTTCCATGTGGACTTTCCACACAGAAATTCCGCTTGCAATCTTAAGCCAGAGACTAAGCAGCAAAGTGGACGAGATGTGCAGAAATCTCGTCCACATGCTGAAGACAGTTCACTGCGGCCAAGCCACGCTGAAACTCACCTGCCGCGTTGAATTCAAAGCCGCGGCATGCCTCTTCCCTATGGGAAGAGATGGCCGCCGCGGAATAAGCTGCTTTCAAAACCCACGCCAAATGTTTCAGGACTTTAGTTGCGGAAATCTCGCAGAAGTTCTGTGTGGTTCGGCTGCAGACATTCTGCGAGATTTCCACACCTTGTGAATCCAGCCTTAGGACACCTTCACATGTAGCAAACTTGGGTGCGGATCCACACCAAAATCCTTAACATATTTTGGACTGTGGATTTTAGTCTGGATCTGCGGCTAATATGAAGGGGTGAAGTCTGCTGTGGATTTGTGAGAAAATCTGCACCAATGGTATGGATTTTATCATGGTTTTTGTGGTGGATTTTCGGCAGCAGCAAATCCAAATCTGTCATATAGGGGGGATAGTGAGGTTCTAACTTAGTTACTTATCTAGACTTGATGGAATGGCTTTCACTCGGGGTTATATAAACACGACTTGTTATGTATATTCTCATTTCCTGGCCACTAAAAACCGAACCAAAGTGCATTTTTACAACAATCCGATTTATTCTCCCAAGAAAATAACTCCAATTTCTATAATATATTTTAGCAATATATTTTAATAGATTTTCATACTTGTGTGTTTGAAGTGGAACATTCATTGTATCATTGAAAACTCTCTAGCCAACAAGAAAACAAAATCCTTCTGTTGCAAAAGTGAAAATTATTTTCTGCAGCAAGCATAGCTATTCTTTCATCGATCTTACATCCCAGTGTGACATGTAGCTAGAGAGCTGAAACGGACAGGATCCTATATGCTCAGCCAAGGCAGCGTAAATCATCCATGACTAGAGTGGAGTTTATAGCCTTAGCTGCTTTGCACATTGGGATTCTCTATGCCATGTTCCTTCCTTTTTGGATTGCATTAGCTGGTGAGCATTCAAAATGTCATTGGAGGAGGTCGGAGTGAACCTGATCTTATCGATGTAATAGCAAAAACACAAAAGGGTATAACATACATAAAAAAGCTGAGGATATTTTATGTAGGCGACATACCTTCCCCATCTCCTCTGGTTTCAGGACAAAATTCTGTCCCAGGACAGGAGGGTCGCTTTAACTGTCCAGAGCTGCATTCACAATTCTGCTGACTGATATTGGAGGTGACAGCTGGTCAACAGACACAACCAAATGATCAGCAGAGCTGCGAAAATGCTGCTCATTGACTGCTGTAAAGATGACATTTCCCAGACCACAAATCAGAACAACCTATGAGCAGACACTGAACAAGCAAGGAATGCTGGGAGATTTCACTTCCGCAGGTCTGGACCCAGATCTGGACAATCACACGGCTCAGAATCGGGGTGAAATAAGCAATGCATTTATACAGTATAACAACCTTTTTGCTTAAATTACTCTATATGTAAACTGCTGAGAAATCCACATTTCTTTCCCCATGTGTTTGCAAAAAGGGGACAGAAAAGGCTTTGAAAACCCCATCGGCGTGTAGCGGAACAATCCACGTAGATTTCTGGTGTTTTTGCAGATTTTTGAATCATTGTGCAGAAAGGTTACCAAAATAAAAAGTGAAATCTACTGCAAAATCCACATGTAATAGATGATTTGCGCATGGAAAAACACATCTGGGGTATGTCCATCATAGACATTTTAATACAGGTGAGTCCCGCACCTATCTCCATAACTGTAGTCGCCCGACTTCCAGGCAAGGGATGCTTGCTTGGCTGTTTCTTTAACCCCTTAAGGGACTAGGGTTTTTTGGTCCTAAAGGACCAGACGCTTTGGGGGTTTATATCCCGGTGGTAGTTTCATGGCTCTGTTTATTTTTTCTTTAGCTACCAAAATTTTTTTGCTGTGTTTTTTCCACCATGACATATAGGGCAATTTTATAAAATATTTTCTTTCCCTTTTTTGGTTTGATTAGGGATAAAAAGCTGGAAAAAAAAAGAATTTCAAAAACATTTATAGTGGTTTATCTTTAAAATTAAGAAAATTACGTTAAAATAAAGTATATTTTATTTCGGACATTTTTGATATATAATTTGTACACTCTAGGATTAACAGGGCACATATGGCACTGGGTTAGGTTGGCGTCGGATCAGGCTAGATATTATACACATGCACATATCTATATCTATAATAATAATAATATTTATATGGTGCCAACATATTCTGCAGCGCTTACATAGGCAGAGAAAAAAAACAAGACCACGGTTACATAGTAATCAATTGATGGAAACAATAGGAGTGAGGGTCCTGCTCCAACGAGCTTACATGCTACAGATAATGGGGGGATACAGAAGGGGCTGGAGATGTGCACTGTATGGCGCGGTGGAGAGTGAGGGATGCTATACATACAGACAATGGTCAGGTCGTATAGTGGCGGAATCGGGATGACTGCAGGTGCCGGCTGATTACGACTAGCAGGAACTGCACTTGCTAGGACAGGGAGCATGTTATCAGGCGGAGTACAGAGGGGTTTGGTTTAGGGGATATGGTATGCCTCCCTGAAGAGGAGGAGCATTTTCAGAGCATGCCTGAAGTTTAGTGTGTCAGTGAACGCCCGGATATTTTTCGCAGCGCGTTCCAGAGGACCGGTGCTGCTCTGGAGAAGTCTTGGAGGGGAGAATGAGAGGTTCGAATTAGAGGGGCACTTAGTCTGATTTCGTTAGTGGAGCGGAAGGCATGGGCTGAGTGGTGGATTGAGATGAGGGATGCAATGTAGGGCGGCACAGTGCTGTGGGGAGCTTTGTGGATGAGGGTAGTGACTTAAATTGCATTCTGTATTTGATGGGCAGCCAATGCAGTGACTGGCACAGGGCAATATGACTTATAATTAATTCCATGGTACTTAAAGCATGCATTTCATATGGTACTTCCATATTTTTGTCTATCCCCTGCGTGTGTGGGTGTGTATGTATATATATATATATATATATATATATATATATATATATATATATATATATATATATATATATATATATATATATATATAATAAATCAGTGGGGTTTCTTGCCTGGAATCTCCTGCTTACTTTCCCCTGCCCAGGGGTGGCAGCACCGCAATGATGTCCAGAAACAGCAGGTAAAGTCCAAATGCTGGTTCCTCTAGCATTTATTTCAACACAGCATAGGTATTCAGTCACATACAGTCCAGCATATCATATGCAACTTCACACAGTTGTCTGTCACAGTGCACACAGCAACGCATACCGCTTCTTCCAGCGGACCTTCCAGGAAGGTGACTTCGACCCGACAGGCAATGAGTGAGGGGCCAACTACCCCCTGTCCGCTCCATGCTTCCAGGTCCCTCACAGACCAGCACCAGGTGTACATAGGCCTCAGGCCCAACAGGCCTCAATGGACCTAAGCTCCACAGGCTTCAAGGACCCAGAGTTTGTGAGGGAGGGGAAATTTAATCTGTGTAGCTGCACCCTTGCAGGCGCAGGTTAACTAATCCAAAACACAGTGACTGTGCTCGGGGGCCCCCACAGGCCACTCTTGCTACTGCACTGTCACATAATATATATTTATTCTGTTCATTTTTTCTTTAAACGTATGTTTGTAACAATTTTTTTGTCCCCCATGGCATTGTTTTTATTTTTAGGTTCGTTTACACTTTTCCACTGTAGCTGGGGCATCCAGTTACAGTGGAAAACATCCCTCTACTAGTCACTAACAGAGCTCATTTGGATATGCAAGGCCCTTGCAGCTCTGCCATAGCAGGCGGGCACCCAGCGATCACGTGATCGCCAGGTCAAATAGCAGAAGTGGCACTTTTTCTACTCCCAGAGAGAAGTGGTTAAAAACAGCTTCTGCCTTCTCCTCAGCTGTCAGTAATAGCCGAGGACCCAACCTGCTTTTGCTAGATTGCAGAAGCTTTAATCCTGCACCGTATTTTTAGCATAGGCTGGGATCAAAGCCCATGACCAAGCTCCATAACTCTATAGTGCTTGGCCCTTATTGAGTTAACTCCCATAGAAATGAACTGAGAGAGCAGCACACATATCTAGTCACATGTACATAGATTCCCCACCTTACCAGGGGTCATGGGCTTTGGGAGACCTCTAATCTGTAAATACATGCAGGTCCCAGAGGTAGAACGCTCACCCATTAGGCATTTATGATATATATGTCTATAGTGGAAATGCCCCCTTAACGTTAAATGGTTTAGTAAAAAGAATAAGACGATCTTGTGCACAAGTTCTTCATTTTCCTATAAACCACCACCTATTACATTTTCATTACCAGAACAATGATGGTGGGTTTTGCTAAAGGCTGTTACCTCAAAACACTCTTTACTTGATACTGAATGTACATTATTCTGCCTGCATAAACCAGATAAGAAGACACAGCGTCCATTGTTACCGAAATGTCAAATAAGACTGTGATGTAGGATGTTCCCTGAGCTTCACAAATATTTTTAGGATCCGTCTTGCAGATTAAATGCTTTATGGTGTATGTGAATGAAGATCATAAGACGTGATGTAATGAACAGGGCTGCAGAGAAGTAATGGCAACGCAGGAAATATACAGTGCTGTGAGAAAAGTATTTGCCCCCTCCATTTTTTTCCCCATTTTTGTCACACTTGATTGTTTCAGATCATCAAACTACTTTTTCAATACGTATTCGATCAAGACAACCCAAGTAAAAGACAGAATGCGGTTTATACATGATGATTTTATTTATTGAAGGAAAAATGCTATTCAGCCATACTTGGCCCTAGGCGAAAAAGTAACTGCCCCCTTAGCTACTAACTGCCTTGGACAGACAGTGAACCAAATGTTCAGTTGATGAATCAAGTGAATTGTCAAAGAGACCGCAGCAGCGAACAAGCTGAAGAACGTAGATACAAGTGCACACTCGAAGATCCCTCTTGTGTTTTTGTAAACACTCAGTAGTCAGGCTGTGAACTCGGCAATCAGTGACCATGCATGGTGGAGTGTAGAAATAGCAAATACACATCCACCCAAAAATTCAGCCTGCGCAAATCCTCCCACAACTGATCACTGTGAACGCTTTCAAATAACTGCAGTTCGTGGGCTATGGCAACTGTTTGGAGTGAATATTTGGACAATAATCACCCCACGTAAAGATGTCTTTAATCGAACCGTTAACAAATAGAACGGACAATTGGGTTTAATTTCACTAGTCGCAACCAGGCATGGTTACGGCTAGACCTGTTGTGTCGCAACATCACTTAAATAGACCCTGTCTGGCGATGGGAAGCCGGTTAGAAGGTCTCAAGAAACTGATGCCACGTTCCAAAGAAACTCAAATACGGATAGGAAATAAAGTCATTGACATCTTCCAGTCTGGAAAGTGTCATGAAGCCCAGGCTCTGGGACTCCAAGTAATTATAATGAGCCTTTATGCACAAATGGAAAAATGTGGGAACACTGGTGAATCTTCCCAAGAGTGGTCGGCCCACCAACATCTCACCAAGAGCTCATGGACAGATCTGGGAGGTCATAAAAGAAGACAGACATGTAAAGAACTACAGGCCTCACTAGCCGTATTTAAGGTCAATGTACATAATTTCACAATAAGAAAGACCCTTGGCAAAATAGGGCATCAATGGGAAAGTTGCAAGGTGCAAACAGCTCCTGACCAAAAAGTGACAAATTTGCAAATGTGACAAATTACTACAACTAGTAGAAATCCGATAAAGGGGCAAACACTTTTTCACAATACTGTATTTTCAATAGAAAGCACTGAATGTTTCACTTATTATACCATGCATGGTGACACTAGAAAAGCTCATGAGGCCACTCAATACCCCCTTCTATCAGCCAAAACAGAGTCACCACAACGAGCAGCTCTCTGGAGAACAAAGGATAACAATCTTATGGTCACCTATTGACTTCATTGGGTGAAATGTATGGCTTTGTTCCCATCTACTAGATGCAGTACCATTTTCCTGGTGATAGCTTTCACTGGATCAATTCGGCACCACTGGTATCCAGGGTACAACTGTTCGAGTGCTATGTTATTTCCAATCATAATGGAAACCTTGACACTGATGTAAACCGAGCCGAACACTATACTTCCCCTAGACATACTGGTGGTAATAACTAGTTTCTAAAATCTCAGCAATTGCCAACTGAAGGCAGAACTGTCATGAGGGGGGGGGGGGGAGGGGGCGGACAACCCCTTTAATTTTTGCATTAATCCGTCTTGTTCCTTATTTGACATTTAGGGTGGCTTCACACGAGCTTGTTTTTGCGTGTACATAGGTGCGCACCTACATACGAGCAAAAACACGCGTGTATGCAGCTGCGTACATTGTTTTTAATGTAGCTGCAGCTGCTGCCCGTGGCTCCATTGAAAACAATGTTCTGCCGGCACCCCTGCATTCTTTTCAGGGAAGGACTTTACATATAAGCCCTTCCCTGAAAAAGAAACATTTAGTGTAAAAAAAAAAAAAAAAAAAATACTTACCTCTCCGCCGCTGCCGTGACCCCCACGGGGATGAAGAACACATCTGCCACATGAAGCAGATGTTTCCTTCACCCCCGCTAGTTAAAAGAATTCCCTGCTGCTACATCTGCCACATCTGTGGCAGATGCAGCAGAGGAATTCTCTACCGCAGCTGTCATACATGACAGCTGCGGTAGAGAATCCTACTGCCGGAATCCCTGTCATTGGATTTCAGGGAAGGGCTTTAAACATAAGCCCTTCCCTGAAAAGCCAATAAAAATAGTGCCTCCTCTCCACCCCCCTGAACTATTTTCAATGGGGAGAGGCGGGACAGAGGCGGAGCTAATTCTCGAAACTTAGCCCTGCCCCCGTTCCGCCTCCTCTCATTGAAAATAGTGCAGAGGGGCGGTGAGGGGGTGGAGAGGAGGCAGAGAGGGGGCGGGAGCTCAGAGCACTGCTCCCGGCTCTTCCAGCCTCCTCCCCCTGCAGAGAGAGACGCCGTATATCTGCTGGGCGTGAAAACCCAGCCGATATACAGTCGTCTGAATGCAGCCTCCACCTGTTTTAGGGGTAATAGTTTTAGCGGTGTTGGCAGACACGTACCACCCAAGTTTCTAGTCCATGCCGAACCAAACTTTTATCAATGTTTTACCTGAAACATGGTTAGATTATTTCAGTTTGCTCCACACAATGAAGGCGACTGATGCAAAACACACGGATGTTTAGCACAACCCTATCACAGATGTGAAGAAAGCTTAATGACCCAATTTTACAAAAAGTACCACATAAATAAAATGTGCTTTTATTCTACTTCAGAACCTACCTTTATTATGTCATTATTTTTCCATTTTGCTTTGGTCACAGTTCTTCCAAAACAGACTGGAGCAGGAAATCCTCTCCAAGGAGGCCAAGTCTCCATGTACATGTCCATCTTACAGCTTACACTTCACAGCAGAGGAGAACCCTGGTACTCCACAGATAAAGATTTGTAGTGTAAAAGTCAAAGACTTCCACAGTGTTTGTTTATATAAATAAAAATAGAGATAAGTATGAGTAAATGAAAATAGAATAAAAAGTTAATCTTTAAAAAATGATTGTTCATTGAGGTAGTATTGTGTTATATCACTGTCTCTTAGCAGCTTTTACTAAACAGAACTTTCATCCAACTTCTCAACCAATTGCGTATGTTTCCTCTTCTCCAGGATCTTGCTGAGCTCCTCTGTGAAGGAATTATACAACGGTGAGCTTGCCTCATCATTTTGTCTTAAAAGCATATAACTATTCCCATTCATTTTCCTTAGCATGTTGGGAAGAGTGCTGATCCCATTGGTGAACTCTGAGGGTAGAGGTGGTGGCGGTGGAGGAGGAGGAGGATTTAATTTGCTTGGGGGACTAGTTGGTGCCTCACCAGGAATAATCTGAAGACATCCATCGGAATAGTTGTTCCTCTCTTCCGATTTGTCTTTGAAGTTTGATGACACGGTCTGAAGCTCTACGGCATTCATTCTGGAGTTGGCGGTGATGTATTTACCTTTTCTTTTCTGCTGGCAAGATACGGAGACTAAAACGATAGACAGAACAAGGCATAGCCCACCAAGGATAGTAATTATGGAAATGTACACAAACTCCAACTGGGAAGAACCTTGTGGTGCTGGTGTCGGCAACTGGACAAAGGGGGTAGGTTCAGAGTAGATCTTCCCTTTTAGCTCCAACAGAACACTGACATTATATGAAGTCACTATGGCCTGCAGCCCTCTTTCTTCAGAGTAACAACTATATTCACCACTATGTTCTAGAAGAGCATTGGTGATGAGCAGTCCATCGTTACCCACTCTATGGTGAGCATCATCACTATCCAGTGGGTCCGAGCCATTTACAAACCACTGTGGCCTAGCCAGATTAGACCGGAGATCACACTGCAGAAGAACATCATCGCCTTTCAAAACTGTTCGCACTTTCTTTATCGGAGGAGCTGAAAAAAACAAAAGGTTTTTGTATAATTTCATTCAAGACCACAGTTTAAAAGACATAAAATGTCATGATGTATTAATAGGCTTAGGATGGAAGGGAATCAATAAAAGGTCTAGTGAGCCTATATATATTTACTGCTCAATGAAGCACAAAGAATGTGTTTTGATTCTCCCTTCTGTTCTTAACCGCCCTTCTCCTCAGCCTAATATTGATTTGTCAGATTTGATTCAGAAAATCCCAGATGATAAATTCTGGGCGCCAAGTGTGTGCACTGAATACCGATACAAAATACTCACTTCGAAAGTATAAGTGCAGATCAACTCCCAATCCAGAGATTCCAATGTCATAATAATGACCTATAAATCCCTGTTCTGAATGGCTTTGAGGTTTTATTGCCATACTTGCCATGATCAGAAAGCATGGCACATTTGCTTATATCAAGTAGCCCCTTTTGAATTATGCATCGCCAAGCATATCCTTGTAATGGGCTATTTCATAGAATGGTAGAGTTGGAAGGGGCCTCCAGGGTCATCTGGTCCAACCCCCTGCTCAGTGTAGGATTTACTAAATCTTCCCAGACAGATATTTGTCAAGCTTTTGTTTGAACACTTCCATTGAAGGAGAATTCACCACCTCCCATGGTAATCTGTTCCACTGATTGATCACCATAAATGATCTTGGTCTTTTTGGAAATGCACTGCATCTTTTTCAAATCTTCATGCCTACTATTAACAAATCAAATGCACAGACTATTACAGCACTTTGTCTTAAAGGGAGCCTGTGATGTAGGCAGCATATTATAGAGCAGTAGGAGCTGAGCAGATTGATATATATATATCTTTGGAGGGAAAGATTCAGTATAACTTGTATCTTAGTCATTAAAATTTCTGCACTTTCTATGCTTAGGAGTCCAGAGGGTGGTCCTACTGAGTGACAGACAGCCAACCCCATATCACTGTACATAGAGATAGCTGTCAATCACTGATAGGCCCGCCCATTGGACTCCTAAGCCAAGAATGGGCTAATATTTAAATGAATAAAGTATAAATTATACTAATTAATTCCTAAATAACCTATATAACAATCTGCTCAGCAACTTCTGCTCTATACTATCCTGCTTAATGACAGGACAACATGTACATCATGGCAGGTTCCCTTTAAGAGGAATGTGTAGTCAAAATGATTTCTGGTACGTCATAGATGCTTCTGAAAAGACCATATTAGTGAAGTCTGATTTCAGACCACTAATGGTTTCCAGAATGAAAGTGCTCTATGTAAAGCTCAAACCCCTTCTGCACTGCTCAGACATGTCAGTTACTAAAATTACGACACAACGGGCTTCCTAAATTCCATTCAAATCAATAGCAATGAGCAAGGAATGTTGCTCAGACTTTGGTTACGGAAAACCTGACAACGCCAAAGGGGTTTCATTGCTCTATGGTTTACTCTGATTGACAGAATTAGCAAAGTCTTCCAGTCTACAGTGCCTTGGAAAACCATACAAGCATGGAACTCAAACAATCAGAAACTTTTAATGAAAACCAGTTACAAAGAGTCTTTCCCTCTTTAAGGTGTACATAGCTTTAAGCAGACTCTGATTCTTCAGAATCCTCCATAAACCTGTATCCTTACTGTACCATTCCCGCACCCACACGTTATCTTCCTATGACCATCAGTTACCAGCCTCCGGTTTTACACCAACCCTTGTCACTTTTTGAAGAAGGTGGAAATCTTCATTTTTTAAAAATCTCTATCTTTAGAAATGCTTGTTAAATTAAAATGATTTTTTTTTTTAAAAGACAGATTTCCTCAAGAGGAAATGGTAAAAATTACTTATTAAAAACATGACTTTGATGGATCATTTTATTCCACAGACTGGTATTTGATTGGTGACTCTTAAAGTGTAAAAGAATTTTACTAATAATAACCTATTCCACAGACAAACTATTAAAAAAGTAACTCTGCAATGATTTTCTACTAGAAATTAATATTAAGAAAAAAATTCCATAACGTCATAGGGAAAATTTAGTAAGCTAAACATTCCAGAACTCTCCTTCAAAGTGTGCCAAGTAATTTGTTATGCTGCTGACACATTGTATGCATTCTATTAACACTAAATCTCCCCCATTGTTGAAATTTATGTTCATTTTTAATGAATATCTTGGTTTCCCATTTCTGAATATCCACCAATTAGGATTCGTGCTTCATTGTGTACTCTTTATTGCACCCTACAGATATTCGATGTGGGTGCTGTTGCTGATACTAGATGACCTAAAACAACAGACATCTGCTAAGATGGTATTGATAACAAGAGGATATGCTGGGATGCGTGTTGGTAGAACTAGACAACTATCATGCTATCTGCTATATTACCAGTGGTGCCCACATTGAACATCTGCAAGGTGCAATACAAACTTGAAGAGTTCTTCTACCTTTTCATGTCTTCTGGCTGTTATAGGTCACTTCATGTATTACTTTTGCACTCTTAGCTTTTTAATCACCCTCTATAGCTGTGCAGGGGCTGAAGAGCATCTATATTCCGAATCATACATTTGTGACGGTGTCCAGAAAAATGCCCAAAGAAAAAAGCCCATGAGCATGAATGCCCACAGGAAAGTTGCCCACACTGACAAAATAACCATTTATTAAAAAGGTCTATTAATGAAAACTCCAGTTTATTAAACAATCATTGCGCACACAATGAAATACAATTCTTTACTGCAAATTAGCCAATTTACTAAATTAGTGCTTACATTTATCTTCCACCTGCTGATAGTCCTATACATAAATGGCAACCAGGTGACACAAAGCCACGTACTGCCTCTTTCTTTTTTTATATCTCAAGGTGACCTACCTGTGCATTAGCCAATGTTAGAGTGGTTTCATATCTGCATTAGAACCTCCGATCAGTCGCATATCCGGCACAAAATACCAGAAGAGTGAGCGCTGCATGCAGCTGAACGGAAAGCGAACACATCCCATTATAGTCAATGGGGTACACATGGCGCTGTTTGGTTCCGACATAAGACAGAGAAGTTCGGCCATGGGATTCCCCTTTCCTACTTCCCGAAAGGAGCAGGAAACCAGAACTCTCGAGCGCAGATGTGAAACCACCCTTAATTTGTGGCAAGCCAAGTCCCTCTGCAATCCATCAAATAGAAACCACACACTTGGATGACTGCAGTGCGAGAGAGAATTAAGTGCACTGTGAAATCTCTCATGACAGTTAGTATTTTTTGGTGATGGTTCCAGGTACGAGGTTCTGCATCATAATGATGCCATATTCTTTTAGAAAACTAAGGATATCCATCATTTGTACCCTCAACATGTATAAAGGCCCTCCCCCTCTTAGCTAACACAATAATCTACCAGCCGGTGGCTTGATATTCTCATGGCACTGGTGGCTGGTTACAGACTGCCAAACCCACAAAGTGGTGACCACTTTGAGGTTTTCTTTCTCTCACCAAGTCATTTAAATCTAAAGACCCTTTTACACGGGCCGAGAAATTGCTCAGATTCCGGTGATGAGTGAGAATCTGACCGATTATGGCTCAGTCTAAAAAATGAATGCACAACTGAATGAACGATAAATGTGTTTGTCGTTCAGTTTCTGCATGTATAAAAACTGAAAGATGGATTGGCCCATGTCATTCATCTATGCACTAGCAATGATTGTTCCTGCGTAAAAGATAACATAGTGATAACTCTGAGTACAAATATGGCAGTAAAGGTCCATTTACACACACAGATATCTTTCAAAAGATTGAAAGATCAGCGATCGTTTTGCATAAAAGTACTAATAGGCACTAACTGCTATTAGTACTTATCAGCTTCATTTGCATGCAAATGAGCTTCTGGGAGCTGTTAGAATTCAGCAGGAGGTCTGAGCTCTGTAATTAGCTGTATTGTTCAACCATGGGCTCCCCATGGAGAATTCAGCACCATGGACAGCAGACACAGCCTGCAGTCCTGCTTATCAGCTATGTGTGGGCAGCTTTCCTTGTGGGCATTCATGGCCGTGGGCTTTATTCTGTAGGCATTTTTCCTGTGGGCATTTTTCACTGAGCCATTTGTGAGAGAACATGGCCAGCATTAAGACTCCTTGAGAAGGGAAGTTGTTTATGAGCAACTAAATTCCATGTGTGAACTTTTTTTCTAAGCAACTGTTTCTTTTTCATACGTTTGATGTCCCAATGAATGGATCTCTCTACATTAACTGTGAATGTAAAAGTATAACAAAGATTTTTAAAAAACATCCTAAATCTACTGCCCATTTAATACAAGCAATGTGTGCATTAATATTTAAAGGGGTTGTCCCGAGGCAGCAAGTGGGTCTATACACTTCTGTATGGCCATAATAATGCACTTTGTAATATACATTGTGCATTAATTATGAGCCATACAGAAGTTATAAAAAGTTTTTTACTTACCTGCTCCGTTGCTAGCGTCCTCGTCTCCATGGTGCCGACTAATTTTTGGCCTCCGATGGCCAAATTAGCCGCGCTTGCGCAGTCCGGGTCTTCAGCAGTCTTCTATGGAGCCGCTCGTGCCAGAGAGCGGCTCCGTGTAGCTCCGCCCCGTCACGTGCCGATTCCAGCCAATCAGGAGGCTGGAATCGGCAGTGGACCGCACAGAAGAGCTGCGGTCCACGAAGACAGAGGATCCCGGCGGCCATCTTCAGCGGTAAGTATTGAAGTCACCGGAGCGCGGGGATTAAGGTAAGCGCTCCGGTAAACTTTCTTTACTTCCCTGCATCAGGGTTGTCTCGCGCCGAACGGGGGGGGGGGTTGAAAAAAAAAAAAACCCGTTTCGGCGCGGGACAACCCCTTTAACTCCTGTAGCCCTGTACTCGGTCTCCAAGGCTCAGCAGCAGGCTCATTAAATCTAATTCTCTTGCTAGCATGCAATGCTGATGTTAAATAAACAGAGAATTTACCCTCGTCCGTGTCGTTTAAACATCCTCTGTTGCCGTTCTGCATATCCTGCGTCATCTGTACCCTGCAAGCAGCCAAGAACAACAATTCATACAGTGAAGTGTGATGACAATCGCAGGCCTCACGTCAACCGGAGCCACAAAATGTAATAAAATGAAGAGAAGAAAGCCAAAGTGGACAGAATTCTTGATGACATCAGGAGAAAGGAGAATGGCTGCTCTGGCACATTAATTAGTGTTACATGCCCCATTTAATTTGCTGCGTGTTTATATACACTGTTTCCCTTTAAAGAGAACCTGTCAGCTCTCCTGACACGTCTGTTTTGGTAAATCGTATTCTGCCATGAAACAACAATTCTGGATCATCTTTTCTTAGAACACTCCATTCTGACGATCCTCTGTTATACCTCCTGGAAATTTATTAAGAAATTGAAAACTGGGCGTTAACAGTTGCGAGTGTGTCCCTATACAGTCTGACATTGCCCAATCAGTGCCGACTGTGTTGGGACACACCCCTCTGACAAGAGGAATTGTAACACCCAGTTGTCAATTAGCTGGGAAACATCTAATAACTGAGGAACAGCAGAGCACGGAGTTATAATAAAATGCTCTCCAGAAATGTTATTTTACAAACATATTAAATACATATACTAAAACAGACATTAATAATATATATATTATCACTGTCCACTTGCCATAAACATATGGCAGACAGTCAATGGTGGTGTATAGAGTGGGCTCGAGAGCAGAGTCTACTCTGTACTTGGTGCTTACCAGTTGTTTCTGACTAGTTAGCTCTGATCACGGCCACTTAACTACTTGAATGCTGCAGGCAATGCTTATCACGCAACCTAGAAGCTAGCTAGAGGAGGGAGCCTCCTCCATTGTCCCATCAGCAGTGTAGAGCCTAGTAAAAGTACCCATTAGAGATGAGCAAACGTACTCGGTAAGGGCGATTTCGCAATCGAGCGCCGCGATTTTCGAGTACTTCACTACTCGGGTGAAAAGTACTCGGGTGCGCTGTGGGGCGGGGGTTGCAGAGGGGAGTGGGGGGTAGCAGCGGGGAACAGGGGGGAGCCCTCTCTCTCTCCCTCTCCCCGCTGCAACCCCCCGCTCACCCACAGCGCCCCTGAGTACTTTTCACCCGAGTAGTGAAGTACTCGAAAATCGCGGTGCTCGATTGCGAAATCGCCCTTACAGAGTACGTTCGCTCATCTCTAGTACCCGTGTATTGCAGTCTATTATGTCTTGCCTGTGGGGCAAGGTTTAATAGACTAACATTGAAGCGCACAACAAACTGATATACAGAAGTGATGCAGTATATTGTACAAGTGACTGAAAGTTCAAGTCCCCTATGGTGACGTAACACCCCCCCCCCCCACACACACACACAAACCTTCATAAAAATAGGTTTCATAAAATTTTAGAAAAATAAATGTAAAACAAAGTTAAAATAAAGTTCAAGAAACCTATTCACATTTTTCTTATAAAAAATTTTTAAGTCTGAAGTATTAAAGCATATTATTAATTATCCCTTATGTGGAATATTGTAAGAAAACAATAACACCAGAATTGCTATTTTTGGGCACCTCCTAAAAAGTGTATTGAATAAAAACTGATCAAAAGCGGTATGTACTCTAAAATGGTACAACATTTTTTTTGAAGATTATCACACAAAACCGAGCCCTCATAAAGCCTTTTGACCTTAAATTCAAGTTATAGGTGTCAGAACATGGTGAGAGAGAAAATTAAAACATTTTGTTGAAAGGCGTTTGTAGAAATGCAGCATTGAACAACGCTGCATTCACTCCGGTTTCAGCAATGCTGGCATGCAGTTTGCCAGATTTTTGGCTGCGTTTTCAGCACAGTTGAAAATGCAGCCAAGGAAGCGGAACGAAAAAAAAAAATCAATATTCACCTAGCTGGCACCGTCAGGGCGCTCCTGCTGTTCTACAGGCATCCGAGCACTTTGTCAGCTCCAACAGAGCATCTTTGGGTGAGGAATGGGGTTTGAAGATTCTGCCTCCAGCAAGAGATTGCTCTGATTGGCTGAGCCGCCAAGGGCTCAGCCAATCAGAGCCAGCACTGGATGCACCAATCACAGCCATTCATTGAATGGCTGTGATTGGTTCTTCCAAGTGCTGGCTCTGATTGGCTGGACACCGCTCGAGGAACCAATCAGAGCAATCTCTTGCTGGAGGCGGCGTCTTCAATCCCCGTTACTAGCAAAAGATGCTCTGCCCGAAGCTGCAGAGAGCAGTGGGAGGAACCTGGACGGCATCAGCTAGGTGGATATTGGTTTTTTTTTAGGTAGTGTAGCTAGGGCTAGCGTTTAGCACGGTCAAAAATGCATTACCAAGATGTGCCGCGTTTTCAGCAGCACTGAAACTGCTGCCCATTTATTTCACGGCTGAATAAAATATGCATTGCTGTCAAACTGCAGCGATAAAGATGCTATGTTTTGATGCTTATGTGAGCAGCCCCACTGAAATGAATGGGAGCGTTGTACAAAAATGTCTCCGTGAGGGAGGCCCTAAGGGGTATTCCCATCTCAGGAATTCCATTTCAGGGTGTTTGAATTCACAAAACAATGTATTCACTCATAAGATATTTAATTCCAAAATGCTCCGTTCTCCAGATATTGATTCCTTTGCCTTCTGGTTCTTTACTGCTCATTGCCAGGGAAACAGACCGCCTCTTCTATGGAAAGAAGTAGAGCACATTGGTAGCTGGTGGCCGGCCGAAAGCTAGTGTGCCTGCACTCCTGGGATCCTGGCCACTGGATCTAGATTAAAGAGGTGCGCAAGCGATAGACTTCTCTGCAACCTCTTTCCAGAGAGGAGGCGGTCCGTTTCCCTGGCAATGAGCAGCAAACAACCAGAAAACCGAGGAATCAATATCTGCAATGTCCGGAGAACAGAGTATTTTGCAAATAAACATCTTATGGGTAAGTGCATTGTTTTGCAATTTCGAACAAACTGAAATAGGATTCCTGAGATGGAGATATCCCTTTCCAATTCCACTTTTCATGCCAAGACAACTAAGTTAGAACATGATGAAGCTAAATAAAATGGACTTTTAAGTATACTGACCCTATACATTAGACAAAAGTTGGCTGAGCCTGCCAATCATAGTGGAATGGGCGAAAAACAAACATGTGAGATTCTCTCAATTAAACCCCAACGATAGGCTGTTGGGGGACAGGAGCATGGGGTATGCAGGATTTAAATATGCCCCATTCTTTGGTGTCACAGTATATAAGCTGCTGCCAGAAACATCTGACAACAGCTTATTCTCCTCCCCCCCACTGAAATAAACATGCATTCTATGCCAAACATACTTGTCTATAGGGAGCCAGGAGACAGCTGTTGCCCAAAAACTCACTCGACAGCTATCTGTATGCCCAGCTTTACTCTACAGTTCAAAACAATTAACGTCAAGATAGCTTATTGTGTTTACTGAGATCACTCACATCGGGGAATGCATACCATATAGCATGTCGATGGCCACTTAGGCCCTAATCAGATAAGTATGCTATTCTTCGGAATGAGTGGAAGAATCAGTTGAAAGGCAGAAAGAGATATTACAGGAACTCTTGGAAGAAAAAAATAAGATAAAACACCTTACCAGTTTGGAGATGTAAGATGTTCCCGACAGGTGCTGCCATCCCAACCACAATATGGATTCCTGGCTAGGATGCAGTCATAGCATGAAGTGTATTGATTACAGCCAGACAGGGGTAGCTGTAGGACTCCGCTCTGGGCGCCAATATACAAACTATTCTGGAAAAACAAACAATCACATATTAATTATATGTTGTATGGATCATCTTTTTATATGATACATGAAAGGCTCCGTTCACATGACCATTAGGAATCCCGTTGAATTGCCTTCCTCTGGATCAACACAGGAGGATAGAAGGCTGGACTAGATGGACATTGTCTTCATTTGGCCTAACGAACTATGTTACTATGTTACCAGTGCAGAAACATTGTATTCAAGTTGTGACAGATCCATTACAGGATGACCATCAATGGAAGCCATTGATTTGTAAGGAGAGCCATCACATTCTGTTGTAGTCAACAGAAAAAAGAGCTGCATGTTGTGCGATTTTGTACAGCAATTTTTATGGAATCTATGATGGAAGGTCTTAGACTAATGATGCATACTAATGCACAGTGTGTATCGGGTAGTCCGAGAACCGGTGTGGCCATTTTTGTTTGTTCAGTATCAAAGGGTCACTTTCAAGCCTAATGCCCACGAACGGATTTCTGCCGCTTTTTAACGCTCGGCGGATCCAGAGAGGTCAGTATGGGGTCTTGTGGGGCACAGTCTCGGACTCGGATGCGATATTCTGCTGGCAGAGTCTGCCACGGCCGTGGGCATGAGTCCTAATTGAAGAGATACACAGTACGAGTCTTGAGAATGGCAGTTCTGGCGGCCGGAGGAACTTTGAGATAAGTTCAGCAATTCCAAACAACTTTTGAAGAGGTAGAATACAGACTGTGTTCTTCCCGAAAGACAGCTTGTTAAAGTCATTTATATAAACAGTAAACAAGCCAAAAGAGATTCTTAGAACTGATTGCTTGATCCTAACCAAAACTAATTACATGACGAATCTGAATCTGTAAACCAGTTACATGGACATATTAAATGACACATAATTAACCCTTTCCAATCCAATTTTGGATTCAGGGTTTCCTTAAAAGGCCTTCTTTTTCTGCCGTTATACAACGGTGCCATCTGCTGGCTAAAGCCAGTGTGTGCGCCAGAGAGGCTCCGACAGCGGAGTGGCTGGCAATAGACGGTAAGAATACCCTGTCGGACGTCTTCTGACATTGGAGCTGTACAAGCTTCAATCAGAATGTAGGAAGATGTCAGACAGTGGATTGGAAAAGGTTAAAAGGAACACTCCAGGCAAAGCCACTACGTTGAGTTATAACTAGTGCAAGTCAGAAGAGGGGGAACACTACTTCTCCCTTTGCTCTTGGGATCCCTGTGTCACGCACTGCCCCCTTAGACCCTGCAGTAAGACTAATAATGCACACAGTATGTTTTGCAAACAGTGTTCCTTTAAAGCAGTGTTTCTCAACTCCAGTCCTCAGGGACCACCAACAGGTCATGTTTTCATAGTAAGAATATCTGTGGCAATGTCTGAGGCACCGACAATAATTACATCACCTGCGCAACACTGAGGAAATCCTGAAAACATGACCTGTTGGGGGTTCTGAGGACTGGAGTTGAGAAACACTGCTTTAAAGGCTATGTATACCTTTGCAGTCTTTTCTAATCAATGCGCTTTTGAAAATGAAGCCGTTTTGTAATTGATTTTCATTAAAAATTGATTTCCATGCTTGCATTGTTTCCTAAGGTACTGCAGACTGCAGGTCTGAAATCTTCGCAAATTCTGTCATTCAGAGTAAACTGATTGGCTCCTTCCCTAGCTTGCTTCCTTGTTGTGAACGTGCATTTACTGCCTTTCCACTGTACAACTACAAAGGGATTTATGACAGTTCCAGCAGATGGTGGAGGAGATGAGAAGGATAGAGAGCAGAGAAAGCTACTATTACAGAGGGCTGTGATTCTCTACAGATTAATTTTCTGCTCTTATTAGCAGTGAGGGGGAAGGGACCAGAAGCTACTGAAGAGAGAGGATGGAGCTTTAGCTGTGTAGTATTGAGTGTGCATGGCTATACTACATAAATTCTTAAAGCGAAGAGGGAGCTGGGCTTGTGCACTTTCACAGGAGACACCAGCCTGCAAACCAAGTATGAGGCTTTCTAAATGCATGAGAAGGAAAATTCAATGCAAAAAAAACCAAACAGATAAGTGCGTATTTTTTTCTGCAGAGACGTAAAAAACATGCGTACTGATTTTCCATGCACGAAGGTTTCCAAAGCCTTTAAAAGTATTTTAGCACCAGAAGTGGTCACGGCATAATACCAATCTTCAAAGTGAAGAGTGGCTGCAGTGCTTGTTGAACGATATGGCTCTTTTATAATTTTTCCCTACATAATTCCACTCCTGTTTATCCATTCTGCAGGAAAGTACAACACAGCCCTATACACATGAATGGGGAACTTCTGTTGCAGAATAAAGGGAAAGGTTCCCTGGGTCCTGTTATGAAATATTCTAGTCAAATGCCATGATAGGATGGATATCCCTTTAAGGAAAGAACTATAAATTCAAGAGCATGCTTCTTTTTTCTTGCTCATACCAGCAAAACAAAACCTTACAACTCCGCTGAAAGACAAAATGTGTCAAGAAATCAGTCAAAAGGCTATTTTATGTAACTTGAGAATGAGTCCACAAAATGAATTAGCTGGGTTTACATACTGCAGAAGTGTGCTGCGCAACCAATCATCAAATTGCTGCAGTTTAGCATTTTTTTGGCCACACACAGTTTTCACTGGTGAAGTCTTTTTTAAACCTGTTTCACTTCTAAAAAAAAAATCATTTGCAGTAACATGTGAGTCGTTTTGCTACATGGTGGTAATTGGCCGCATAACACACTACCATTATCTGTGAACCCAGCCTAATATTTAAACAAGCAACAATACAACAAACAGTATTGCATCAATGCCAAGTATTACGACCCCGAATAGCTCCAGGAATAAATGCCTCAACTAGGTACAAATATGATAGTTTAGGTGTAACTAATCTGAAACTGCTAAAAACTTTTTAAAAACTTTTTTTTAAACTTCTTAGGGCCCTTGCACACGGGCAGAAATTCCACGGCGGGGTTTCCCGCAGAATTTCCACCCATGTAAGCTGCCATAGGAAGCCCCACACAGAAGTGTCACTCCTCGGACGCTGGCTCTGCTCTGCACCGGCTTGGCGGCAGCCGGTACATCACAGAGCTGGAGTCGCGGGAGCAGGTGCGTGCCGCGCTGGTCCCTCCAGGGGCTCGGGTCGGGTCCCGCTGCGAGAATTCTCGCAGCAGGATCCGACCCGGAAGGATCCCATAAGCCACAAAGGACTTACAGTTAGTACATTACCCAGCTATGTGTGCAGCCCTACTGATACCTTTAAAAATAGTTGACATATAAATGAGAAATGGACTAGAACTACTAATACTTTGCCTCTTATATCAAAGATGGAAGGGGCACATTTATTTTTATTTTGTTCCTTGGAAACTCAAAAAATATTTGTACCAGCGAAGCCAAGTGATAAGTAATGAAGTCTCAGAACTGCCAAAGCTCTTCTTTGCAAATGAGCAGTAAATGCAAGGAACTATCAATAAGTGCAGCTGAGGAGCCAAGTCCTTGATACAAACACATTCCTCATATCAAGACTGTTTCAGGCGAATTACACAGTTTTTCTATCCTAAGATGCACTTTAGTCAATTATTAAAGTAAACTCTGCCTAGCGTCAATATTTCTTACAGGCCACGAAAACCACGTCAGTCTTGGTCATGATGCATTTGTGGAGTAATGGCTGCCTTCACTTATGTCATGCACTCCCTTTCAATCCATCTGCCCCATACCTTTTTAATCAGACTATAAAGCTTGGCATGCTACCTTCCCTGGTTTTCTACTAAAAGGTAGGAAACCCATTTTTCCCAAATTATTTTAATTAGACCATACAGCCTGGTATCCTACTATCCTGAATCATTTTGAAGTTCAGGCCCAAAGGAAAGGAATGGAATCTGATAGTGTCAGGATCCATCTGTAAGCCTGGTCTCCTAGACGTGGTGGATGGGCCCACATACTTTGATCAAAATATGTGTTAAGAATAGAGTTGAGCAAACATACTCATCGGAGCTTGATGCTCGTTCGAGTATTAGCATACTTGATGGTGCTCATTACTCGAGCGAGTACCACGCCGTGTTCTACCCCTCCCCGCATTACCACTTCCTGCTGTGATGTGCCACGTTCAGAGCAGTATGCGGCAGGCTGGCTGGGGGGGGGGGGGGAGAGAGAGAGAGAGAGACAGAGACAGAAACAGAGAGAGACAGAAACAGAGAGAGACAGAGACAGAGAGAGACAGAGACAGAGAGAGACAGAGACAGAGAGAGACAGAGACAGAGAGAGACAGAGACAGAGAGAGACAGAGACAGAGAGAGACAGAGACAGAGAGAGACAGAGACAGAGAGAGACAGAAACAGAGAGAGACAGAAACAGAGAGAGACAGAAACAGAGAGAGACAGAAACAGAGAGAGACAGAGACAGAGAGAGACAGAGACAGAGAGAGACAGAGACAGAGAGAGACAGAGACAGAGAGAGACAGAGACAGAGAGAGACAGAGACAGAGAGAGACTGAGACAGAGAGAGACTGAGACAGAGAGAGACTGAGACAGAGAGAGACTGAGACAGAGAGAGACTGAGACAGAGAGAGACTGAGACAGAGAGAGACTGAGACAGAGAGAGACTGAGACAGAGAGAGACTGAGACAGAGAGAGACTGAGACAGAGAGAGACTGAGACAGAGAGAGACTGAGACAGAAACAGAGAGAGACTGAGACAGAAACAGAGAGAGACTGAGACAGAAACAGAGAGAGACTGAGACAGAAACAGAGAGAGACTGAGACAGAAACAGAGAGAGACTGAGACAGAAACAGAGAGAGACTGAGACAGAAACAGAGAGAGACTGAGACAGAAACAGAGAGAGACTGAGACAGAAACAGAGAGAGACTGAGACAGAAACAGAGAGAGACTGAGACAGAAACAGAGAGAGACTGAGACAGAAACAGAGAGAGAGAGGGAGAGGGAAAAAAACAACTCAGCAACCGGCGGGTAAATTGCAAACATGCTCGGGTCTCCCATTGACTTCAATGGGGTTCGTTACTCGACTAGAGCTCTCGAATATTACGAAAAGCTCGAATAAGGAGCACCCGAGCATTTTGGTGCTCGCTCATCTCTGGTTAAGAACCTTGAATTTTTTTTGTGGTTAGTATATACAAGAGTTATACACATTAAATATCTGAAAAATGCATGAGTGCCGCTGCCACGTGTTTCTGCATGCACTATTTCTTACAGGCCATCACATTCTCACGCAACAACTTGGCCGCAGTGAAGTTGCATCTACCGTGACGTCATGGCCATATGTCTGCCTTTGGATATTACATAGCAAGCTATTGGACGTTGTTGCTCTGATGTCACTATGGTCGCAACATCGCTACAACCTAGTCTTCACTCAAGACAGGCAAGACATTTTCATATTAAGTATGTTAAACTCAATTTTTGTACCTAATTTATGCAGTTTTACAGGGTTGTTGAGGTCCCAGAAAAACATTGAATACCTTGATAGGTGTCAGAGCTGTGCTTTCTGATAAAGGTTTCTAACTCACTGCTTTCCTTCGCACATCAATAGAGTTAATTTGTAACAAATTCTGCTTTTTACAGCAAGCACTTGCAGGATTTTACTGGGTTAGGATTTATGCAGGTCCAATTGAACTCAATGTGAGCTTTATGAATCTGTCGGCAATAAACCACTGTCCCTAGTGGCAAGTTTAGGGAAGTACAATTTCATTATTTCAGATAAGAATAAGATGAGGAATGTAGAGCTACAATCATGACAAACGTGCTATAGTTTGTGGGTGGTGGGCACCTTGCCAGCTTCTGCCTTGCGATCAGACAGCTGCCGGAGAGAAAGAAGAGGAGCAGCAGCCTCTCAGTGACCGACCCGTATGTCGTAGGTATGTTTTTTTTTTCTGATAGAACCCCTTTAAAGGCTGTGCTAATCGCGGTACAACCCCTCCATTAATTTCAAAGGAGCTTTGCTCGAAATCACGTTATAAATGACAGCGGCCTTATTTTTCCCATTAGGGCCACTAGAAGGTGGGGTTCACTCGGAATGGAATTTCCATGTGGACCCTCCGCACGGACATTCCGCTGCATTTACAGGAGCAGCAAGGTGAATGACATTTTGAAAACCTCGTCCACAAGTTGCAGAAATAACCCGCAGAAAACTTGTGCGGAAATTGACTTGCGTCGCAGAAGTCAAATCCGTGACATGTCAATTATGTCGCCGTCTTCGCTGTGGAATTCACCCCGCTCTCAATGAGGGGGTGAATTCCGTACAGCAATTCGCGATGAAACCTGCACCAAATGGTGCAGGTTTGGAGGCAGGCGTTACGTATCTGATCTGCAGCAGAATGTTCGTTGCGGACATTCCTTTTGGAAATCAGCCCCGTGCGGACCCAGCCTTAAAGGGGAAGTAAAACCTAGCCAGAGCATGAGTATAATGGAAAGATTAGCAATTCCATGTTTTGGCTTACAAGTATTGACACAAAATAGCAACCAAAATACTCTCATGAAATAGTGGCCAAGGTATAGTAGGAAGCAGCCAATCTAACCCGTTGGCATGTGCCAACGAGATTTTATATTGACTATAATGGCATTGGGCGTCGTAGAAGAAATGTACCAGTGGCTCTCCGAACAAAGTCTACCGTAAAACCGTAAAAGTAAATCAGAAACCGCTTCAGCAGGACAGACGCTGTAAACCAAGACCTGCAAACTTCACAATGCTCTCTCCTGCAGTACTGGATTTGTGGCCGTACATTGAATTACTGCAGTTTTTATACAAGACCTTGAGCAAAGAAGCAAAAACAGCAGGTTTTTTCTTTTTTACAACTCCTGTGCTTCATTCTAAAATTACAGTTCACATTCTTTGCATTTTTCTTAAAGGGCTTTTCAGAAGTTGCCTATACACAGATATTTGTGTGTATAGGTGGGTGGTGGGGGGCACAAGCCGCACGGAAACTGACATGTGGTGCGTAATTCAAATCCGTGACGTCAATTTCGGGGCCGTTTCCGCTGCGAGCTCTCTTCTCTCTATTGGGAGAGATTTCCGTAACAGAATGCAGGCTGAAAAGCCGCAGCAAATGGCGCTGGTTTTGAAGCAGCCTTTCCATTGCGGAAATCTCACGGAATTTCTGTGCGGTCCCGCTGCGGACATTACACGAGATTTCCATCCAGCGGGAATCCAGCCTTAGAGTAGAAAGAAAGAGTTATCCTTCTTTCCTTATTCCCTATCCCACTTTCTTTTTCTTCTCTTTAAAGCAACCCTGAAGTCAGAAGCTCAAGGTTGAGATGTAAGTCAAGACCTACAGGGGATGATCACCTGCTATGTAATGTCCCTCAGATGTTGCTCTTTGGCTGTTCTTTCAGCTATACTCTACTAGGTCAGAGCTATGATCTGTGACTATAGTTTAGATACAATGTCTAACCCAAAGTAGTCTGAGACACATCCCCTGTCTCATAATTGGTTCAAGGTGCAAAGGAGGGAGCCTCAACCAATGAGGAGAAATGGGTGTGTCCTCAACTACTTCAGTGTAGTCAACTATAGTCACAGATCACAGAGATAAGCTAAAAAGCAGCCAAGGAGCAAGAACTGCAGAAAATAAATAACAAGTAATCATCCCACATAAATATTGACTTGTATATCAAACTTTGAGTTTCTGATTGTAGTATCTCTTTAATGCTCTCCTTTCTTTTTAGAAACAGCACCACTCTTGTCCGTGGGCAGTGTCTGGTATTGCAGTTCAGACTCAAAGTGAATGGGGTTGAATTGCAATTATAGACACAACAACCCAGGGGCAAGAGTGTAAAAGAAAGCAAATACAAATCATTCTCAGTAACATATGGAAGTAAATATGGGAAAATTGGAATTAAGTAACACAATTCCCAAAATTAGACTACATGTCTTTATAGTTAAAAAGTTAGGGCAGGATAGACCCCGATTTACGTTTGTCTGTAGTGACAGGTCATAAGTTTTGTTCCGACACCCATTGATACCTGGAACAAAAGGGTTGATGCGCTCAGTTGAGAGCTGTGTATCTTTGGACATGATCTCCTTTTTCCCATGAAGATCCTGGTACTTGTCTGTCCCATGAGAGCCAAAAAAGTCCATCATTGCTGATGGGGCACTGTGCTCTGCTCAGCACTTCTGAACTTTATTCCGAGTCATCAGTGAGGGTTTCAGCACCCAGATACTCCTTGAGCAAAACTTCTGATATGTCACTATGACGCAGCGGAAGTTTTTAAAAGTGACAGGTATCCTTTAAATATCGTCAGGCTCCCAAGACTAAAGAGGGTGTCCCACTTGTAGCCGTTTTGCTGCAGGAAGCAAACAGCTCTGTACACTGTGCAGTGGCCAGGATCTGTACTGCAGGCTGATTCCCACTCACTTCAATAGGCTTCAATTGGACTACTGCGAAATGTACATGGCTGACTGCTTCACGTAGTAAAACAGCTAGAAGTGGGACAGACGCTTTAACAAAAGAAGAAAGGGCTAGTCAATAGTAGTCTGTAAGTAGATATGACCTCTGGAAGGCACCAGATTATTCTTGCAGGCTTTGCCAATAAGGAGAAAAATGTCTATGTGTGCAGCTCAGCTCACACAAATTGATCATATTGCCCGTGATACTGGCACTCCACAAGATAGAATGTCATCCCCGACATGCAAAAGATAGAGGCGCTGTGCAAGAATCTATCATTAGCAACTATCACTTCCACTGCAGTCCGCACAGCCCTTTACATGACTAGAATCCAGATCCGTTCCCGTATAACAATTGCAGTCAACAAGAGCAGCTAGCATTACCTTCAGCAGTCACAACTAGAAAAATCAGGCCCTACATTATAGATAGAGTAGCTATACATTACAGAATTACATATGGCTGCTGTAAGAAATTAGAACATCCTACCTGTTTTTTGGATATGACCAAATTTTCAACAGCCTCTGGGGTCTTGAAAACATTTATTTCTTCTATGATGTGAACTTTGTTGTTGATCACTACGGCCTTGTGAATGTAGCCATTGTCTGCAGAAGTAAAACCAATAGGAAGATTAAAAGCCATTGAGATGGTATTTTTGCCCACATCAGTACCAGATATGGAAAGCATGCCAACATAAAGTAGGCATCAAGAATGAATACCGAGGAAGAAGTTGTATGCAGGGTCGATTAAATGGTTCTGTAATTTGAAGATATCTCTGTGCTTCAAACAAAGAGTGGTTTGGGAGGCAATGCCAGCCACAGGGTTGAAAAGCAACAGTTTTTGTGGTTTTTTCCCAACTATCATTATATGGGAAACAATATTGAAATATCTTGCGTTGTAAAAAGCCAATGCTTTACTTCATTGATAGCAAAAGAAAAATCCATAGTAAGTTTCATACTCCTACAGAGCAGATTTCTAAGCTTAGCAGTAGGTCATCCTTAAGGCCCCCTGTCCACGGGCGTGTATCACGCCGGCCGTCGCTTTCCATAGCATTGCTGTCATTGCGATTCTCTGCTCGCGGCGGGCAATTTGGAGCATGCTGAGAATTGCCCCGATTCTCCATGGTCAGCCTATCTATTAGATAAGGCTGAGTGGCGGAGATTCGGTGGCGCTCCCGCAGCGGAGATCTGCCTCGGGACTTCGCAACACCCGTGGACAGCCGTCCTAAAGGAGTTCTGTTATTCAAACTAGGTCCATACGCTGACTTTGAGTTTAACACTAGAGATGAGCGAGTATACTCGCTAAGGCACATTACTCGAGCGAGTAGTGCCTTAGCCGAGTATCTCCCCGCTCGTTTCTAAAGATTCGGGGGCCGGCGGTGGGCGGGGAGCGGCGGGGGAGAGCGGGGAGGAAAGGAGGGGAGATTTCTCTCTCCACCCCGCAACTCACCTGTCACCGGCGCCGGCCCCCGAATCTTTAGAGACGAGCGGGGAGATACTCGGCTAAGGCACTACTCGCTCGAGTAATGTGCCTTAGCGAGTATACTCGCTCATCTCTATTTAACACACATTGCATGGCCAAAGATTGTAGTATCGCCCTGCCTCAAAGCAACTTGTGAGTTGTAGTCAAAACAACTTGTGAGTCGCAACATGACCACCTTCAGAAGAGCACATTTTCTAGCACCATGATGGAATTAGAAGATCATTAACTTTGTTATTACATTAATTAAAATATTCTACTAGCATGTCAATAGGATTTCATTCTCCAACATGTTTTAAGCATGTTGTGCTCCTAATCATAGCAAAATAAAAATGAAAGTGCATTACATTAAAAAAGATGATGGCTGAAAGATAGCACATGACCCAATGTGCCGATTGGATTGGCTGCTGTTGGTTTTGATGCAATGCACTTTCATTTTTATCTTGCTATGACTAAGAGTGCCACCCTATTGAAACGCGTAGGAAAATGAAATCCTATTTCCAAGACAGTTGAATCCTTTAATTAATGTCATAATAAAGTTAATGACTTTATGATTCAATCGTGGCTCTGGAAAACAAGTTGTTCTGTCAGATACTTTCTCGACCTGTTGTACAGCGAGATATCCGTGTACCCTTCCAACACCGGCAAGAATGATGATCAATATATGGATGGGAAGAGTCTGGTTGAGCTGACTGTCCATTTTTTTTGTTTTTGGTGACCACCTTCACTTACACTACTTGCGATGCAGGCAGGGTGATATTGCAATCTTTGGCCATGTGATGTCTGGTGCACCCAAAGTCACCATGTAGCCCTATCCTAAGATAGCCACTTCTCCGAAGATAGATGCTGATCGCTGTGGGTCTGGCTACTGAGATTTCATTCACTCATACATTTTCTCGATATATGAATGACCGACAATGTAATACATGAATCTGGTGGCCTGCCAAAGTATGAGTTGCCCTTACATAGTGGCTTATATAGAGGGGGTTCTGAGTGGGACCTCCTCTATGTTTTGCATGTCCTAATATGACATATGGTAAGGGGCTGCCTTACTGAGAAAACCTCTTAATTATACTGCATTTAGACTATTATTCTTTAAACTAGTTATGCAAATGGCAAGATAGAACAATACTTATGCAGCATCACCTATTGGAAAGCAGCATTCCTGCAAGTTAGGAGTTGTAGGAATACTGCCTACCGATAGGTGGTGCTGCAGAGGTATTGTTGCATATTTCAATTTGCATATTTCCCAGAGGAGCATGGATGGCCTTATAAGTTTCCTCACCTTCTAGATTAGTGGTGGCGATCCTATGGCACGCGTCACCGTCGCCCGCTCACCACGATAGTGAATACTGGCATTCACTTCACAGTGCTGCTATCTGCGCTGATCCCGCTGCACACTGTGCAGCCGGGATCCTCTATCCCCCACCCTTGAAGTCTCCTCTTAGGTTCCGTGAGAACAGGGGGAGGAGGCGACCAGCAGCACACTGACGTCAGTGTGCACCTGCGATCAGTGCTCCTGGAGGGTGCGCCAGATAGAGGAAAATCAGTGCTTCCATGAGGAGGAGGAGGGGGTAGGTATGTGGGTCTCGGGAGGGAATGGGGGACCGCTGTGGGGTGTCACTATTACTACTGGGGGCTGCTGTGGGGTGTCACTATTATTAATGGGGGCCACTGTGGGGTGTCACTATTACTAATGGGGGCCGCTATGGGGGGGGTCACTATTATTACTGAGGGACGCTGTGTGGGGAGGGGGTTCACTAGTATTACTGGGGGCTGTTGTGTGTGGGGGGAGTGTCACTATTATTACTGGGCGCCCCTGGGGGGGGGGGGTCACTATTATTACTGGGGGCCGCTGTAGGGGTTTTCACTGTGATACTAGGGGCCACTGTGGGGGTGTCACTGTGATACTAGGGGCCGCTGTGTGGGGTGGCCATTGTGATACTGGGGGCCCCTGTGGGGGCCGCTGTGATACTAGTGGCGGCTGGGGGGTGGGGGTCACTGTGATACTGAGGGCCACTGTGGAGGGGGCTGTGTCACTGCGATACTGGGGGCCGTTTTGGGGGGGGGGGCGGGTCACTGATACTGGGGGCCATTGGGGGGGCCGGAATCATTATTACCGCTGGGGGGGGTCACTATTATACTGGGGGTCGCTGTGGGATGTCACCATTATCGCTGGAGCCGCTGTGTGTGTGTGTGTGTCACTTTGCAGTAAATAAGTGGGTTTTGGGTTGCAGTTTAGGTTCTCGGTCTCTAAAAGGTTCGCCATCACTGTTCTAGATGCTCCCCTAAAAGAGAAACGATACCCTTCCTGACCCACATCTTTTAACTAATTGACACATTTATAAGCCCATAAGGGTCAATTTCAAAGAAAGTCAATATTCTTTGGAGTTTGGAAGAAAAGTGAGCTGATGAGAAAACCACGTGAACCCAACAAATTGATGTAGCACCATTGAAATTCCTTGATTCGAAACATTGCAAGGATTCTGTATTTAGAGCATGATGCGTAAACATATTCAGCTATTTCAGGAACCTACATTAACATAGAAGACGGCAAGAATAACAATTTTCTAACATTGTATAATACAAGTAACCGTTCTGACATTAGAGCTTAGTAGCTTCAGAGGATTCAAAAGGAAGCCTGTTCTCTGTCGATAGATGTGCAGTACTGTATAATAAAAGTAAATGACAGACCTGTCCCTAGAAACAACACATCATACTGCTGCTCATCCAGGGCTGTAACTCTGTCCACAGCAATACGGGTGTATACGATATTCTTCTTGGAGAGAAGCTGTTGGTCACCAATCGGCTTAACCACCTCAGATACCAGAGGATGGAGCTTCACAAAGTCAAGGACGTTATTTGGGAGATCTTGTGAAGAGTTGTAGCCACTATTCCGAAATTCATTTGTAATACACTGTCAGGGAAGAAAAGCCAGTAAAATATTAAAAACAATCATATTAAAATGATTTCCCTCAACATTTGGTGCTACTTTTTCTAAGACCTTCATAGTTCTCTTTACATGGTCCCCTCACCATTTACTCATATAGCATCGATTGGTCTAAAAACAGCGACCATTATGTAATGTCTTTACAAAGCATCAAGTCTCTACTATAGAATATTTAATCCAAGTTGCTGAATGTTGCCTTAATTTCTATATCGGCATAAATATAAAAAATTATACTGAAAATGTGAACATTCAAATTTGTATGCAGTCCGTTAACTACGGTACTCCCCACTCCTATTTATTCCTCACAGGAGCCCTGGAAGATGAAAGTTGGGATGTGGTTTGGTGCAGCCCTCACATTATAAGTGTTTTAGTCATCCTTGTGACTATCAGTGACATAGAGGTCACCAGTCTTAGAGTATCGAAACAGCAGACTCGACCCTGCAATATCTATAGCCAGGATGTGCGTGATCACTTATTTCTGGCAGGCTCAGTCACAATAATGGCGCCTGCACAAGAGAAAGTTATCCTGGGTATTTTGTTCACTGCCCTAACTCCCCTTGCACCATATACATCATATACACTGGCATAACTATAGGGGATGCAGTTACACATGGGCCCGAGAGCCTTAGGGGGCCCATAAGGCCTCTCGTCTCCCAGTACTATGAATAAAGCATTATAGTTAGGGGCCCTGTTACAGGTTTCACATTGGGAGCCCAGGAGCTTCAAGTTACACCTCTGCGTTAAGGGGTAAGGAGAAGTTGGGGGGCCCCAAGATAAACTTTTGCACCCGGGCCCATGAGCCTTTGGTTACACCCATAGTCATCTATAATTGTACAGGAGTCCTGTGCCAGTTGCTTATGGTACTCTTGGGATTATTACTTTACAGACACCACTGGGCATGTCTATGAGCAACCAAAGCAGCTATTTCGTGAGCAACTCACTCAACCCTACCACAACGATAACTTTTCTCTTATTCCTTTTAATCCCTGCTCCTATTAGGCTTAGAAGTCCAGTGAGTGATTTTACTTAATGATCAACAGTTTTTCCTGTATAGCTGCACATACAGAGAGTGGTCAATCATTGATAGGACCGCCCACTGGACTCCTAAACCTAGGAAGAGCAAAGATTTAAAGAAATAAGATACAAGTTATACTAAATCTTTTCCACAAAAAACTATATATCAGTCTACACAGCTCCCCTGCTCTATAACATGATGCCTACAGACAGCACTGCAGGTACAACACCATCACAGGTTCCTTTTAAGTGGTCAAGAACTTTCTATTAAAGGAATAATAAAATGTAAAGCTCAAAGCGTATTGGCATGGGAATTAGCTGGGGATCGCCCGGGCTAGGTACCATAGGGCACACATCCAATTCAAGCAACCTGGACACGGATCTTCAGCTAAGAATGACATTTATTCTCTTTAACTTAAAGGGGGTTGTCCAGGGAAATACTATTGATGACCTATCATCAGGATAGGTCATTGATAGTTGATCGGACGGGGTCCGTCGTCCGACCTCTGTGTTATCGCAGCGCTGACAGCTTGCACCCCCTTAGCTGATCGGTCAGGGTCCCGAGCGACGAAACCTGGCCGATCAACTATTGATGACCAATCCTGATGAGAGGTCATCAATAGTATTTCACTGGAAAACCCCTTTAAGGTGCAGCAGTACAGACATCAGCCACTTCAGACAGTAACACAAAATAAAACCTGGTCTGTCCGGCACTAACTTTACATAAAGAACCCATACTACCGATTGGAGGGCTACCCCTTCCCAGCCGAACCGCATTAACAAAAGAAGTCCAGTTACAAGTTCCAAACTCACAGGTTAGAAGCGCCAACAGCTTTGGCTGTCTGTATCTCCAGGGCAGAACCCAAAGCTACACATCGCCCTGCCTATTAACATCCACCCACTGGAGCTTCTCAATAATTACGTCACAGGCGAGTCTGCTCGCTGCTATTCCACAGAATGACAGGACTCTGGGAGAAATCTACCTCCCATCCACTACAACTCCTGTCATCCTGTCACAACATAAAAGGCATCTTTAAAATAAAAAAATAAATAAAAAATAGTTGCTGAAATTATTCCCATTCCATATGAAAAAGAGAATCTCAAAACTGGACCTATATTTAAGTGAATATCCATTTTTAAATACCGTTCAGTTTTTACTTCATCTCAACAGATTAAAAAGTTCTGTGCCGAATACTTTCTTTATATTGTATGACTTTATCATGGTTGAATCGTTAGATTTTCTTATATACAGCTCCAAATCTCCTCTAAACATAACTGACTGGCTTTATGCATCCACCACTAGAGGGAGCAAGGGAGCCAAACGCATACACTGAACTCAATGATCAGACAGTATGCAGAAGGCTTCCTCTAGTGGTAAGTGCAGGAATCCTGTGTGTCATCTCTTTTCTATCTATGTATATGCAACAGACACCATGTCAGAAAAAGAAAATCTATGTTATAAAAAGGTATATCAAGAAATTACCGGTAATCAGCACAAAATTTTGTAGCTAAAAATGAAATGATATTAACCCTTTCCAATCCACTGTCTGACGTCTGAAGACATTATGATTTAAGGCTGTACAGCTCCGATGTTGGAAGATGTCTGTCAGGGTTCTCTTATTGTATATTGCCAGTCTCTCTGCTGTTGGAGTCTATCCAGCGTGTCACCTCATGCAATACTGGCTTTAGCCAGCATATAGCGCTGTTGTATACTGGCAGACAAAGAGTAAGCCCCCTAGGAAAACCAGGATACAAATTGGATTGGAAAGGGTTAAAAGGTGGGAATTCACTTTAAAGTGGTCACAGCTTATTACTAGGCTAGCCTTTGCCCAATTGGATGTGCAAAGAGTTTTAATGTGTCCACTTTGCTTATAATGCAGTATACACCACAAGACAGAGAGCCAATTAGAACTTTGTCTGCACTAAAAAGCAGAGTTCATTGGCGATGGAATGGCGCTCGGGACACACGACCCCCGTAGAAAGAATCAGCTGAAGGTAAGTAACTGCACTGCTTAGGGGGCAAAGCATTCTGAATGCTCAATATTGTGTAGCAAGAGAACTGGTCCTGCCAATGTACTAAACATAATTGGTAATTGGGACATGTGTCAACTCAAATTGGCTGGTATGAATCAAAACCCGTTGCTGCAAACGGTTTTGTTGTGCCATGCAATGTAGTTCCAAAAAGATATAATTTACTTACCGAGCCAGGTCTTGGTTTTGGAACCTCTCCATTATATTTGGTCCATTTCCTTGAGGAGTCTTGATATTCCATATACGGCCCTTCGAATACTTTCTGAATATCAGGTAGGCTATATCGACAGACTACTGAGAACTTCATGTTCCCCCTAGGTACAAGAGTGGAGACATAACACTATAACTAAACACTCCACTAGTGGGCAACACAAAGCTCTAAATCACTGATGACAGAAGGAAGCAAATAGACCATGAAGAATTCCGAGATGTAAACAGAGCAGAAAACAATTATCATGGGTTAAATTAACAAAAACGACTCGGCAAGGAAAACCCAGACATAATGAAGCTGTTGTCTGCATTACAAGGGCAAGGTATAACGTAACTGAATGGTTAAAACCAAAATGTAGCAACGAGCGAGCAATTATTCTTCTTTATTCAGATGATTCTGCGTCCAGAACAAGGCGCAAATGAAGTAATGTCCATGAATTTGTTCTGATTAACCGAGAATGAAGCAAACAAGCACATTATTCGCAGTGATTTTCGTGGGCTCTGTCTCCAATTCTCATTTTATGCAATTCGCAAGCAGCAAGTTGCCTGAACTGGGAGAGGAATGACAGAAAGAATTACAAGGGAAGGTTTGAAATTCTGCATTATTGGGTGACATTGCATGGACCAATAGCTCCTTGACAGACTAGAAAATTATTCTTATTATTTTGGACAGCTAGACATTATTAACCCTCGCTCTATCACAAAACTGGCAGTCATCCTTAATTTGCAGCTAGAATTGCAAAATCCATGTACGATGCTTACTGGGTACCAATGCAGGCTTTGGGACTTGAGGAGCATTAATAGGAGATTATTTTGGTTAGTGGTGTCCTGGAAATACGGAGGTGAGAGCATTCTTGGCGGACTATTAAGATTTCATCAGGAAGGTGTCATAACGCATGAATGCAGCAGCCAGACTCATCTTTTTGTCTATCTGCTTCACTGATGCCTCCACCCCGTGCCAATCATTACACTGGTAGCCTGTGCACTATAGAACTTAATTTAAACCCATCACTCTTATCCATAAAACTCTCCACAGTGCTGCATCGCTTTACATCTACTCCCTGTCTACCACTCTAACCGTGCTCTCCGTTCAGTCAATTACCTCAGACCAAGCTAATCTGTAGTCTGAACCTCATACTACCATCTCCAAGACTTCTCCCGAGCTGCTCCAATCATCTGGAACACCCCAACAATCGGGTTAATCCCCAACACCCACAATTTTAAGCGAGCCCTAAAAATTCCCCCTTTATAGGAAGGTATATCACATTCCTTAATTTAACTCTTCCCCAATTACCCTGTTTCTACACTCTCTGTCCAAACCTGATCATCGCACCCCCTTGATCCAATACTTATGTATGTTGGTATTGGCTAGTGACCATCTCACTTAGCATTATTTGTATGGCCCCATTTATATAAGGTGACCAGACCACTGAACAAGTACTTGTCCCTCATGTGTCAACCGTTTTCCTTATAGATTGTAAGCGCTATTAGGCAAAGCCCTCACTCCTACTGTTCTAGTTTGTTATTGGTTCTACAGTATATTGCATGCAATGTCTAACCTTTTGGGCAAATGCCCATGGATGGATTATCGCTGAGTAATTCGGGCCAGACACCCGCTGCGAATTCCGCAGCAATGTCCGTCCATAGACATGCTGTGGTAAACGATTCTCCCATGCCCATGAGCAGAAATCAACTGCGATTTTCCCATCGCGGGGCAGCTTGTTCTATTCTATGCGGAAAAGCCCACGGATGGCTTCCATTGCAGTCAATGGAAGCCATCTGTTCTGTGATACTTTTGCTGTGAGGACAGCGGAAGTACCGCGATAATCTGCATTAATGGCCCATGCCGGCATGTCATGCGCTGCACTGTGCATGCTCTCCGGCCGAGACACTCACGGCGAATCCGGAGAGGTGAGTATGGGGTATCTGGGGGGTGCCAGATCTGATTCCGCTGCGATATTTCGCCGGTGGAATCCAACCCGGCCGTGGGCATGAGCTGTTTCTCTGTATTTACTCTCAGATTTGTAAAGTGCTGCAGATGATGATGGTTCTATATTAAGATTATTATTAAAGATTATTGATTAATTTGATAACCAAAACAAAAGGAGCAATTATTTATGAAACCCAAAATTGGAATTCCTGAAACGGATTTACTACATTGGAACATCTATCTCCGCAGATAGCTCTTACGGGGAACTCAAAAAGAGTAGCTGTCAAAAATGCCTATGTACAGTAGCATAGTTTGTAAGGAAGAAACATGTGATATTGTATGTCCATTCAGGGAAGCATATTGTCCTGCAATGTTGATCCAGAAAAAGTCTCCCCCCCCCCTCCATGAGATAGAAGCCAATTTTCCTCATCTTAGGCAAATTTCCTTCAAGATTCCAAACCTTGCCATCAGAACAACTCTCTAGATTAACAACCCTTCTGAAGTAACCAGTGATTATAACAGACTCAAGGAAGGCATCCAGACTCCTTTTGCACTCTCTTAATAAATTCATCATGACAACTTCATCAGGAAGAGTGACTCTGCTCTTACAGTAAAGAATCCCACTTCTATGTTCCTCTAAACCTGTTATCTTCACCCAGTGGTTCCTGACCCCTTCTCAGTTATGGCCTTATGCACTCACAACTGACAATACTGCAATCCTTTCCTAACCAATGAACAGTGGAAATGTGAATGGTATATTACTAGTGTCAAATTTACACTGAAACATGTAATCAACAATTGTTTGCAAATTCGTTATTTCATGTTTTTACATATTTAATGTCTCTCCGTCTTTTCATTCAGTGTAGCTACTAAGCACCACTCAAAGTTGAATGTGACTGGCAAGGTACAAAGGGTTGGGGACTAGAGATGAGTGAGCATGCTCGGATAATGCAGTTACTCGAGCGAGCATCACTCTTCTTGAGTAACTGCATTCTCGTCCGAAGCTGAATCCTTCCTGTAGTAAAAAGAGATGAATAAAGTGCCCCCCCAGCTGTCCAGTATCAATCAGCTGACGTTCAGGACACTAGAAAAGCGGAGCTGACATCCTTCACCCTTACTAGATAGAGAATAGAAGGGTAGATAGATACCAGAGTGACAGATAAAGATAAGAGATTGATAGATATGCATTGTGATGTGAAAATTGTAGTCTGTCAGTCATTTTGTATAGTTTGTAGAGAGAAGAGTTAATGGTCTTTCCGCATATAGGAAAGCTGAGTGCTGAGCTACCTTTGAAGTAGACTTCAGGAAAGGCTGTTACACTTCTCCCCCAGGGGGTCTTTGATGTCCTACAGCCCCTCTGGAGCCAGAGCCAGCAAATGTTTGTTAGGAAATAAGGAGAGGAAATAGGCTTCACACCTCAGTTGCTCTTTCCCTCCCTTACTGGTCCAAATGGTCGTAACTGACCTGATAACTTTTGGAGGCAAAGTTAACAAAAGAACGTGCCCGTAAGACAAAGGAAAATGTAATTTAGGAATTATGAAAGATCTGTACGTCGCAGCCCGCGGACGAGGATATTTTATGGAACGTCGCATCCCCACAAATAAGATGCAGGGACTCCTACATTTGCACGACGCTCAGAAACCGAGGATTGCGTATCTCGGATCAGATGCGTCCAAAACTAATCATGCGTGGGCTCAAAACACACGTAAAATCACAACAGGAAACATCGTTGTCATATTTTCATGGTGGGTCACACCCACACGGAGTTATGAAGGAAATATGTATTTCAAGGAATTATGTGTTCCAAGATGAGCCAACCCCCATGGGGGCTGGAAGGAACTAAAGGGGAGTTACCACCGTGAGAGTTTAAAAATCGCACACGGACGTGTGCTCAGGGTCAGCCCCTTGGAGGTCACTATACGTGAGGTCTGGTCCGCAGTTCTGGCGCGACTCCACGCCAAAGAATGGTAACACTCTTCTTTTAATCCCTGTTATTTTACTGTTTGTGATATCATATGTAAGTCTCTTGCCATTTATCTTGTAACATCATTTTCGTATTTTTTCTGTAAATAAGCACTGCTCTATTCTTTGAGAATTAAACTTTAAATTAATTAGTGAGCCTCGTCCGTGTTAACACGAAACCATATTCTCCGAAGATTGTATTCAGAAATCGGGTTCCAATTTACCGTAACCAAATTGGTGGTGGCAGCGTTTTGTATGCAGATTGTAGAGCTCTGGAGTGCGTTAGAACGGATCAGGTGGGTGATTTGTGCTTCCGCTTCGCATGCGTGCCGAAGTGTGGGGAAGCTAAATACAAACCAGCCTGTATTCTAACGACTGCCAGCTTGCAATACTGCAGAGTGTTTGAGGACCAGAGGTGGGATCGATAGGTATCGTCCCTTCCCCTCTCTCCTCTTGTCCAGTGAGGGACAAATTGTTAATAAGTGCAGGGCCAGGTGGGTTGCTGTAGAGTTGTGGCTGTGGCTCATGGTCGCTTTTCAGGAGTCTGGAAAGTTGGGTACCAGTCACTCCACAACCTAAGAGCCTTTCCTTCCTCGCCCTCGCCCTGCGTACGTGACAAATTGGTGGCAGCGGTGGGATAACGTTAACACGTTCGTGCCAGGATTAAGCAGTTAGTCCTTGTACGAAAAGAAGCACCCAGTCTTTGCGAAGATTGGTGCCCTTCTTACGAGGTTTCACTCAGTGCTTTTTGTGTAAGAGACTTACGATATCCCCAGACAGTCCCCTTCCCTTTCTTCTTGTTTTCTATTCTATCTTTTATTTGGCAAAGCAACAGCGGTAATGGCAACTAGAAGCCAGGCCGCTAAGCTAAAGGGGCAGGTGACCGAGGTGCTGGGAAAAGACGATTTCTCGCACCAAACCACAGCGAACCCCGATACAGAGATGGATTACTCCATCGGAGAAGAGAACTTTGACTTGCCTATCCGAGAGGCTCTAC
Organism: Eleutherodactylus coqui; assembly: GCF_035609145.1. Classification (NCBI taxonomy): domain Eukaryota; kingdom Metazoa; phylum Chordata; class Amphibia; order Anura; family Eleutherodactylidae; genus Eleutherodactylus; species Eleutherodactylus coqui. Next base: position 237,382,897 of record NC_089840.1, on the reverse strand, counting down.
AACAGCTGAGTGCAAAGAGCCCTAAGCGGTACATGCAATTTGTTCGCAAGCTGCAAGAAATCGCAGAGCATGAACGCCAGGCAGAGCGAGAAGCCGCAGAACGCCAGGCAGAGCGAGAAGCCGCAGAACGCCAGGCAGAGCGAGAAGCCGCAGAACGCCAGGCACAGCGAGAAGCCGCAGAGCAAGAAGCCGCAGAACGCCAAGCTGAGCGTAAGCACAGGCTGCGGATGGCCGAACTTGACGCACAGATTTTAAGAGCACGGTCATGTGAGTCCAACGGCATGAGAAATGTGCAACCACAACGAGATTTCTTCCCTGTTCTAGAGGAAGACGGAGACCTGGACATTTTCCTGAGGGACTTTGAATGGGTCTGCCACCAGTACCAGCTGCCCACCGAGCAATGGGCCAGGTACTTGACCCCAGGGCTTACGGGCAAGGCCCTGGAGGTGCTTATGGAAGTGCCCCAAGAACAGAATGGTGACTACGAGGTCATCAAAGCAGCTCTGATCCGGAAGTGGACCAAGGGACAACCCATCACCCAGTCTGCGGACCTGGGAGATATCATGCTGAAGGAGCAGTTCCTGGAGACTGGTACGGAGGACATCCGCCAGTGTGTTCTGGACTGTGACCCCAAAGCTGCGGATAGCTACGTCGCTGACCAGAGACCGGATCTGCAGGTATCTGAAACCAGCTGGAGAGAGGGTAAGCAGAACAGTGACTCTGACCAACCCTTACCCCTTTTGCCTAGATCGTCAGGGGGGTCTGCTCCCTCTCCACCCTCCAAGTCTCATAGGGAGACACGCCAATGTTTTTCCTGCAACAAAGTGGGCCACGTCAGCGCCACTTGCCCTGACGTGAAGACAGCCCCCTTCTCCAAGCCTCCTGAGCCTGCCGCAGGTATTATCCGGGCAGGTGGGGGTAGTAGAAAGGACACTGGCAACCTGCAAATCATCGCTGTAGGAAAGACTGTGACTGTGGAGCTGCATGATACTGATGCAGAGATGACCATCATGCTCACTGAACTGGTGTCCCCCACGGACATGATTCCTGAAAGGACTGTGACTGTGATGGAAATTGGGGACACCCACCCTACCCTGCCTATGATCCGGGTGGATCCCGATATGGGTGCAGGGAGGGATTTGCGGGAGGTGGAGGTATCTGATAACCTGCCTGCCAATGTTTTGCTAAGATCTGATGAAATGCACAAGTATGAAGTCATTGTTGCTATGAATAAAAATGTTGATGTCATGTGTGTTCCTGCGGAGGTTGGTGGTGCTCTTGAATGGTGTAGCAGTGGCAGCGACGACGCGATGTGCACCACTCTTGAGCTCACTGAACTGACGCAGCCTAATAATGTTGAGGTGTCCTGTGACACAGTGGAACTCAGTGATGTCACACCTGTGTGTGATGTCACAGAGGATTTCCCCATATCTCCGGTAATAAGTATGGACAGTGGTCCAAGAAATAACAGCAATGTGAATTGTGCTCGGTCAGAGCCTGCACGTACCATCGCATGGTGTGATGCGGCAGGTGAAAGCCGACCAGTAAACAACACTGACCCAGAAGTATGCCCAGTTGGATTGAAAGAGGTGGCATTCCCCCAGAATCCAGCTGACATACTGTCTGACCCCAGTGGGGTCCTGTACTTGACATCGACCCTGGCTGCTCCCAGCCAGGAGTTCCAGGCCGCTGGGCATTCTGATGCCAGCTTGGGGGTGTTGAGGGACCTCACGAGGGAACCTCTCTCTGTGCCCGATGAAGGTAATATCCATGTGGATCTGCTAGCCACCCCGCTGGTGGACAGATCCATCAGGGACACAGATCACAGCCTGCAGCTTTCTGGGGGCCAGCGGTCCCAGCTGCAGGAAGGCCTACTCCCCTTCATGTCTGCTTTCACTGGGAAACCAGGGATGGCCCAGTTGACAGTTCACCAGGTAAACACTGGAAGCCATCCCCTGGGTAGGCAGTCTACCTACCAAGTCTCCCCAGAGGTGCAGGCAGATATGAAGTGGGACAATGAGGAGATGTTGCACTTGGGCATCTTCCAGAAGCTCCAGAGTGCATGGTCCTCCTCTGTAATCCTGGAGCCAAAGGAGGACTGGAAAACCTGGCTCTGTCTGGACTACAAGAGGTTGAACGCCATCACTGTGTCTGAAGCTTATGCGATGCCCCGCCTCGCCGAGCTGTTGGACTGGCTGGCCAAGGCCCAATACATAACTATCATGGATCTGAGCCAAGGATATTGGCAGATCCCTGAGTCAAAAGAGCATCCGCTACAGGTGGTTAGCTGGACCACCAATTGGGAGTGTTCCTTTTCATCCCTAAAGGCTGCTCTGTCCCAGCAGAGCGGAGTAGAGGTGGGTTTCGTAGGTGATCTGTGGGATCAACCTACTACACCCACTCTAAAAAGGGGAGGTGTAGTAAAAAGAGATGAATAAAGTGCCCCCCCAGCTGTCCAGTATCAATCAGCTGACGTTCAGGACACTAGAAAAGCGGAGCTGACATCCTTCACCCTTACTAGATAGAGAATAGAAGGGTAGATAGATACCAGAGTGACAGATAAAGATAAGAGATTGATAGATATGCATTGTGATGTGAAAATTGTAGTCTGTCAGTCATTTTGTATAGTTTGTAGAGAGAAGAGTTAATGGTCTTTCCGCATATAGGAAAGCTGAGTGCTGAGCTACCTTTGAAGTAGACTTCAGGAAAGGCTGTTACACTTCTCCCCCAGGGGGTCTTTGATGTCCTACAGCCCCTCTGGAGCCAGAGCCAGCAAATGTTTGTTAGGAAATAAGGAGAGGAAATAGGCTTCACACCTCAGTTGCTCTTTCCCTCCCTTACTGGTCCAAATGGTCGTAACTGACCTGATAACTTTTGGAGGCAAAGTTAACAAAAGAACGTGCCCGTAAGACAAAGGAAAATGTAATTTAGGAATTATGAAAGATCTGTACGTCGCAGCCCGCGGACGAGGATATTTTATGGAACGTCGCATCCCCACAAATAAGATGCAGGGACTCCTACATTTGCACGACGCTCAGAAACCGAGGATTGCGTATCTCGGATCAGATGCGTCCAAAACTAATCATGCGTGGGCTCAAAACACACGTAAAATCACAACAGGAAACATCGTTGTCATATTTTCATGGTGGGTCACACCCACACGGAGTTATGAAGGAAATATGTATTTCAAGGAATTATGTGTTCCAAGATGAGCCAACCCCCATGGGGGCTGGAAGGAACTATGTGGGAGTTACCCCAGTGAGAGTTTAAAAATCGCACACGGACGTGTGCTCAGGGTCAGCCCCTTGGAGGTCACTATACGTGAGGTCTGGTCCGCAGTTCTGGCGCGACTCCACGCCAAAGAATGGTAACACTCTTCTTTTAATCCCTGTTATTTTACTGTTTGTGATATCATATGTAAGTCTCTTGCCATTTATCTTGTAACATCATTTTCGTATTTTTTCTGTAAATAAGCACTGCTCTATTCTTTGAGAATTAAACTTTAAATTAATTAGTGAGCCTCGTCCGTGTTAACACGAAACCATATTCTCCGAAGATTGTATTCAGAAATCGGGTTCCAATTTACCGTAACCAAATTGGTGGTGGCAGCGTTTTGTATGCAGATTGTAGAGCTCTGGAGTGCGTTAGAACGGATCAGGTGGGTGATTTGTGCTTCCGCTTCGCATGCGTGCCGAAGTGTGGGGAAGCTAAATACAAACCAGCCTGTATTCTAACGACTGCCAGCTTGCAATACTGCAGAGTGTTTGAGGACCAGAGGTGGGATCGATAGGTATCGTCCCTTCCCCTCTCTCCTCTTGTCCAGTGAGGGACAAATTGTTAATAAGTGCAGGGCCAGGTGGGTTGCTGTAGAGTTGTGGCTGTGGCTCATGGTCGCTTTTCAGGAGTCTGGAAAGTTGGGTACCAGTCACTCCACAACCTAAGAGCCTTTCCTTCCTCGCCCTCGCCCTGCGTACGTGACACTTCCACATTCTATTGAAACAAAAAAAACACCACCACGACCCCCCAAAATAAAGTTTTTTGAACCTACCTAGGGTGGTGGAAAAATATAAAAAGTTATGCTCACCTCACCAGATTCCCCGCTGCTACCATTCCAACAGTGCTCAGTCCCCCACTAATCTTTGCTTCCTGCTGCAGTGGTGAGAACAGTGGGTAGGGATAGGGGAGAAAAAGTTTGTTTTTCCATGACAAATTAAAAGAAAAAAACGGGGGCAGAATAACCTCCTTAATATAAGCATCATGGAAAGGAGATAGACGCAAATAAGCACCAAGTCCTCTCTAATTGCCAGGGATCAAACCCAGGACCTCCTGTGCTCCAGTCGGCAGCTCTCCCTGTTGAGATATCTAATCTTCTGGACAGCTCCCTTGATGGACCTTAGACTTGTTCCCAGCTCCTGCTAGCCAGTCCCTGTATTAGCTCTCCCCTGCCCCTGATTGGACATGCTATAAAAGCCTGGCCCTTCCTCCAGTACCTTGCATGATTATTGTGCCCCACTACCTTGATCAGGCTTTTACTCCCAAACCTTCTCTTTTATTTCAAACCGTGACTACCGGTTGACGACCTCTGGCTCTCCTCCCAACACCACTACCCACCTTCTCCATTGATACTGCAAACCGTGACTACTTGTTGATGACCTCTAGCTTCTTCCCGACTACTCTACGGTCCCACATGGCTACTACACCCGATGTTCCAGTCTAGTGCCTGAAGGATGCATAAGGTGCGGCAATGTTAATCATCACTAGAAGGGGGGGGGGGGGGGGGAGGAGGTCACATTTTATTTTTTGTAGTGGAGCTCCACTCCACTAGACGACACCAACAATACATAAAAAATTAGCTCAAGCAAATGTAATTACTGTAGGTTATTACAGTAAATGAATCACACTTTGTAGGATGTGCGATATATGGGAATATCCTCATTTTTGGTTAGGTGGGAAGCAAAAGGATAGTTTCTGTTTCTCAAAAAGAAAGAATAAATTTTTACAACATTGTGAAACGCTCAATTTCAGAACAGTAGCAGATGGATGATGCCAATCAACAGGCAGAAACTCATTTATATCAAGCAGGGTGTGGGTGGAAAGGAATCTATTCTTCCTCAATATTTATTTGATAGTTCACAAGATATTAGCAAACAAACCCCCATCTGCTCGAGTATCATTCTCTATAATCTTGGCAATATTTCACATAGTTTTCTTTTGGCGTAATTTTGGGCATCTGTTAACAGAAAAGCTTGTACTCAATCACTAGGCCCCCTCTCTCGTCACTGTCACCACATGAATGGTTGTCTCGTATGAAGTCAGCGCCAAGAGGCTTCTGTTGAGTCACAATTCCAAACACAACAGGTGCTCCGCTGGCATAAATCCAGACAATGGGACCATTAGGATAAAAATAACACTTGTCATTTGCAAATGATTGCTAATTATCCCACTCATGTCACTGCTAATGAGTACTCATATGCTCTCAATAACCTGAGATGCGCTTTACTTTGTGGCCACTAGCTTGTCATAGAAATCCGCATTGATGGAAATGCATGACACATACTGTTGGGATATATGTTTAACGCCTCAGAAACGCTCACTCCCCCTTGGGACAACAATCAGATGTCCCAAGGCTAAGGAGCATAAAGGGATGGCATCACATATTCTTTTTTACTAATTACTGATGCACATGGTTTTTGTAGGATTGTTTCCTTCTATTTTCTGTACATGACTATGGGGACAACCCTCTTGCCTAAGCTACTAACGGAATTTAGACATATGCTATAAAAGCAGTGGCTTCAACTATAGGAAACTCTAGACTGAAGAGGGTTGTTGAATTCTATGGGAGAGTGTTGAGAGCACTTTGTGAACTGTGCAGAGGCCATTCAGCCGGGAGGTGGAGAAGGTCAACTGTGACCAACTCATACTTATTGTCAACGGTGGATCTTGTGTTATCTATATGCAGGTAGTCCTGCCTGTGATGATGATAATAAGATAACTGCTGAAAAGAGGTCTTTGTAGAACAGGAAGTATCAGCCTATTAGGCTTAGTGGCCAGAGATAAAACTGCAAGATTTCAGGCTTTTTTTTTTTTTTTTTTAAATCTATAGTGACATGAAAAATGTTTAAAAAAATACAGAAAACAGAAATTCTTACAACATTGGCTGAGCATACTATAAAAGCTTTAAACAATAGGTCTTTTTTAACTACTTCCTGACTTGACGTTTTACCCCATTTCAGGAATTAGCCACCCGTATGCTTTTAGTTTATGGGCAGTCAAGAACTGGTAAATGACATGTTCTGTTTAATATTGGCCAGTTGTATGCATTAGGGCCCATTTAGACAATGATTATCGCTCAAAATTCGCTCAAAAGCAATCTTTAAAGCGATAATCGTTGTGCGCATTTACATGGCAAGATGATCACTCAAATGACAGTTTGAGTGACAGTTTTGAGCGTTCACTTTGCATAAGCTCTTAAGTAGCTAATTGGCTACTTAAGAGCTTATTAGTGTATAAATGAAGGTTCCCGCTGTATGCAGAAGACAGCTGGAGCGCTGTCTTCTGTACACAGCTGCTGTGTTCTTGAAGCGCTCAGCTGGTATCCAACTGAGCGCTCCGAGCTGGGGCGCTGTCTTCTGTATACAGATCCTTTCTTCTCCATGCTTTCAGCTGGTGTCCTGCTGAGAACTACCAGGAGAAATAGGAAACACGGAAATTCTTATGTTTTGCAACACAGTCAACTTAGACTTTTTGCTATTGTTTGGCTTTGTCACAGGAGCAAAACAATGAAAATGACAAAAATCCCAGATTTGGTACTTGATTCTCAGCACTGGAGCCCAATTAACCCCACTGACTATGATATGGTCCATTGGACTTCTGAAATGCTGCACTATTTCATATGGGACTATTTACTGGATCCATGCCAGAGGTTCCGGATGCAGATGTGAGCAGTCTAATATGATCTTTTGTGAGTCTTTATGAGGTCATGACGTATATGTGAGAAGACACTCTTCTTCATGTTTGGTCTAGTTCAGGTGAACTTGGATTTCAGAAATATGGGCACCATCTCTAAAATACATTTAAAATTACAACCAAAAATTGTAGAGTTTTGGAACTTTTGATTTTAGGTTTCCGTCATATTTGCAAACTTTTTGGTATTTAAGGCTTTTGAAGTTCTCCAGCATTCAGGTCCGATATTGCTTCTCTCTTCGACACAAGCTTAAATAAATACTAATGTTATTTTTGAGGCTATTGATTGCGTTGGTGTTCATAAACAATTCCCAATCCAATATATCATTTTATAGAGGGGAACTTGCCGTGCCGATATATATTACTGAATTTCAGAATTTTCATTTTCTCTTAAGTTTAACCCTGAAAAGCAGGTTTAAGGGACTAGAAATCAAAGAGCCAAGACACCTAGGGGGAAATAGTATTTAGTAGACATGTTCTTCATTGGCAGTAAAACAATGCGGTATGTCTCTATAGATTTTGCTTAGTGTGATAAACATTGTAAATAGTGTACATTTACGAGTATTTCTTCCCTCTATCACAGAAGGTATTCTGTGTGTGACAGGTCGCACATCTGGAGTATTTAAAAGTGGAAGTTGAGTAGCAAACTTCACACCAAGCCGGAAAACAGCATGCAGAAAACAATCTCTTCAGTAGTCAGGAACTGGTCACGTTCCATAGACTAGAAGAATATTTAGGACAGCAGTGATTTAACCCATTCAGCAGCTTGTTGACTAAATATTCTGTGTCAAGTCAATCAAAGGAGATGACACAAATTCCAACACACATTTGGAGCGCCATACAGCTTCATAGTCAGGGGCGCCGCTCATCTCTGCTTAAATGGCTATTTCACATTGATTATACTGCAACTCTATATACATGCATGATAAGCAGCAAAAACATCAAACTAAAGAGTAGCAATGATCATATGGGAAGAACGGGGCCTCATAAGTGTTTGAGACATGATTCGGAGAAAGGAAAAACAGCCAAAAACAAAACCATCAATCTGATAGAATCAAACTATAGCAATAGAGGTCTTTAAAAAATGTAGACAAATTTACAATAAAGTAATTAAGGAAACTCAATGCGGATAAAGAAAAAAAAAAGAATAAAACATACCATTGATACATAAAGGCTGCATAGAAGATGGTTGCTTCCCAATTCCCCACATCTAAGGTGTAAGCACTCTTTAAAATTTCGGAGTATGGACTGGAGCAGAATAACCTTGCTTTCAGGAATGATGTCCATTTCCTCTGCAGAATCTTCTTGCCTCCTATATCACTCTGTAATTGTAAAGAAATTGCATTATTATTTGCAAATACACAAAATTAACGTACTACCTATATATAGGATAAGTATTCGACCAGTGGGGGTCCATCTGCTGAGCCCCCCTGCTAATCAGGAAACTGAGGTACAAAGTGTTCCTGAATGAATGGAGCATTGGTCTAGTATGCACATTCATTTATTCCACTTCATTTACTTCTACGGAAGTACCAGAGATAGCCAAGTGTTTGTACTAGGCTCCATTGTACAATCCTATTCACTTGACCGTGACTAAGTAGCAGAAAGGCCATGTGACCGACGAAGGAGATAGAACCAAGGAGAGGCTGCAGTCTCTTCAAACAGCTAATCAATAGGGTGACTGGACTCGGTACCCCATGATCTGATATTGATGACCAATGCTAAGGATCAGTCATCAATATCTAAGTCTGGAAAAGCTCCTTCAAAGTCTTACATGTTTTGGCCTACTTGATGGATGGCGTCTGAGACAACAAACAATCTGTGCCTTAAGGCTCCTCTAAATCTGGTTCGGATTTTGAACTTTAATTTTCCATAAAGAAATGATTGGCATGAAACATGGCCATTCAAACTGGATCTGGAAAGGATTACTGTAAACAGACGATGTACCTTTAAAGGCCGCCATAAACAGACTACAGTCATCTGGAGCCACTGATTTCAGCATGACTGGACAACTCTCATATAGGTGTATAGGGACCATCCAATAAAAGGATACGGATGTTATATTTAAATGCCTGATCCTTTTGTTCCCCATGGAGATAAGCTACTGCCAGAGCTGTCTAGCTGCGGCTTTCTTCATTGTCTTTATTTAAAACACATGAATGCTCAGCCAAATTGATCATTCATGTGCATGGGGGATTCAGGAAAAATTGCTGTTTGCTGAATAAGCTGTTGAAAATGTATAAACCAACTAAAGGGGGTTGTCTCACAATTGACGTTTATCACTTACTCATAGGATGGCTGTCAAAGGTCTAAAGGGTAAGGATCTCACCGCTGAGACCCCCTGATGATACAGAAAACGGGGGGTCCTGTGCTCACTCCTTCTCGTCACTGTGGGATCGCTGCACCGACGCCCAGTAAAATCAGACTGAATGGAGTGGTGGCTGTGCATGCGCTGTACTGCTCCATTAACCCTTTCCAATCCACTGTCTGACCTCTGAAGACATTATGATTTAAGGCTGTACAGCTCTGATGTTGGAAGACGTCCGTCGGGGTTCTCTTACTGTATATTGCCAGCCTCTCTACTGTCGGAGCCTATCCAATGTGTCACCTCATGCAGTACTGGCTTTAGCCAGCAGATAGCGCCGTTGTATAACGGCAGAAAAAGAGTAAGCCCCCTAGGAAAACCAGCATACAAATTGGATTGGAAAGGGTTAATTCTCAATGAGACTTGCAGAGATAGCCAAACACTTATACACAGCTATTCCCATTAGCCCCATTGAAATTAATGAACCTGCAGACCGCAATGCATAATCATTGCTCCTGTTCAATCTGACATTATAGCCGGTTGGCGGATCAATCCTACAGTGACAAGAAGAGGGGGGCATGGAACCCCTGTTCTTGGGATGGGTCAGGTCTGAGCAGTGAGATCCCCACCGATCAGATTTTTGTCACCTGTCCTGTGGAGAGATGGTAAAAGTCAGCCATGAGACAACTCCTTTAAGGTTAAGTTCCACAACTTAATGAGTGACAACAAGATTGTGTTCAAACACGCTTATCTAGTAGGACTTATGCCCTTATCCATGGCTCTGCCCCAGTCAGATATGGGAGTATTGGAGGCCATTCCAATGAGTCACTGACTACAATACCTACATTCCTGACATGGTAAACACCTCCTTATCTAGGAACAGTATCAGAAAGAAAATTGTGAAATGCCTCCTAATCAGCTATTTGCTGTGGTAGAAATTATCTGTCTACTTCTAATGCCTGTCGTCTCCCCATAATGAAATATTTAAGTAAGCCAATTTCACAGGTTAATAATTAACAGAAAGTGAACAACTTTATAAAGCCAGAGGGCACTATATATTCTTTATAGTACAACCCATATACCATACTTATGACCTGCTGTGCAATGGGCTCTCATTTACAACGAGGTGGACTAGAGAAGATGACCATTGGCGATTTATTATTTTTTATGATTAGCTACTACCCGCAACTGCAACCACAAGTAACAGAACACTATTTCAAGCCATGTACACCTTTGCAACCAATTCTTTTTATTGCTCGAACACATCTAAAATGAAAAATGAAACCGCATTCTAAAAGGTCCGAAATCCTAATTTCCTATAGTTTGGTGTCTGCAGCTCCTGCACAGACCTATGTGTCTCCATAGTAATGAAAAAAACCTAGTAGTTTGATCATAGAGTCATACTTCCTTTTATGTGCCCACTACTTCTTCCTAACGTTCCAATCATATTTAAGGGAAAGATGAAAGCTGGCATGACCCTAGGTTAGGACTATTTTCTCATAGTGCCCACCACAAAAAAATAAGGTCTCCTTTTTAATTCATAGTAATAGTGCCCTCTTTTATACCAACATTTTCCTTTGTGCCTTCCTTACAAAAGGTAATGACTAATTAATGCCCTGGAAAAGTAATAATACCCTCTATGTCCCCATCAAAGTTATAATGTCCTCTGTGATCCCACAAATATAGAACCCCCGTGTGAACAAATAGTGCCCCCTTGGAGTAATAGAGCCCCCTCTATGCCTCAACAAATAATAGTGACCTTCTGTGATGTCTGCACAAATAATAGTGCCATTCTGTACCCACCACAAATAGTGTCCCTCTGTCTCACCTAATAAAAAAAGCCACATGCATAGATGGCCACCTCTGACCCATTTACTTTTTTACAGAGTGCCAAACAAGACTTCAGGGACCCCATGGACGTCCTGATAGATGGGTAACCCTAAAGATGGGACCCAGTGTCCCATTAGTACTTGCCTGTCCCTTCTCCACACAGACAACATTTCTGTATCCATTTAGTTAGGGGCTGTACAGAATAACATTGTGGTCTACATGTAACCCCTGGGCGCAGGCTGTGCACCCCTGATCTACAACCAATACATGGCCATGTACAATAACCTAGTCTCTCAATAGCAATTAGTAATAGTTGGACTGCGGAACCAGTAACCACTCCAGTCAAAAGGTCATATAACTGCAAAATCAGAGGGCGGATGTTCCTGGGAACATGAATAGTGGAATTCATACTGTCATAAAAATATCTTGTAAAAGTTGCATAATGGAATAAAACATGCTATTGCTATTAAAATACTAATAATTATCAGAATAACAGAACAAACTGTTAACAGAGGTCTGGATCTGTGTGTTCAGATGATTTATGATGGCCATGAGCACAAGACCAGCACTAGACTCAAGTCACTGTCTTCTCAGACATCACTGGAACTTGTTTTTCTCACTAAACAATGTTTTTTTTACATAATATGATTTACCACCGTGTGGCTTAGACTGGACAAGTATCAGAATGTGTAAATGGCTGAGAACATCTAAAATAAGTAATCCAAAAGGGTCTTAAATGTATAAAATGCGAAGGGGAGTATTTACCATCCAGCCAAATAGTGCTTCAGTTCAAGAAGATATATTATATGTTGTACACTTGAAATAAGTCATCAGTATTGTCATCATTGTAGGCAACCACCTGACACAAGAATGGGGCCCATCAACATAAATTAATCTGGCCATGCACAAGATATCCATCGATAGGCCGACAGTTATCTCTCTATATTCCCCCGAAAACATGCATGCTCAGCCAAGCATACATGTCTTCTCAATAGGGGAAGGGAAATAAGGGTGCCTTTACATGGGCGACTGTTGGGTGCATGAGTGCCCAACATACATCCCAACAACTACTGCTCCTGTGCTTCATACAGGGGCAATAGTCGTTCAGTGAACAGAGGTGGAGCATGCTGGAGATCTCTTCTGACCCCCCCGCCTATATTCACTGTTGACAGGCAGTCATTCATAGATGAACGACGGCTTGTTACACTGAGCAAGTCGCCGCTCACTAGTCGCTTAGTTTCAGTGAGCTGAAATAAAGTGGCTAGTGACTACTTAATGATTTCACACGGAACAAGTACTGTCGAAAATTGCTCGCTTATGTGATTTTTCGGCCAAGAGTTGCCCTGTGTAAAGCCACCCTAAGCCACTGCCGGACAACTATGGCGACAGCTCATCTCTCTGAGAACAAAGGGTCAGACATATTGAAATTGAAAATCAAAATACTTAATTTTCCACATCATCTGCCATCGCGGACAAGTCTGGAAGCCCCTGTACAAATTAGATAGTCTGCCAATTCCACCAAAATCAGCTGGTATACATCTAATGCATTGCCCAGATTAAATGCATCTTGCGCTAGATGAGGATCCAAATCCTTGGTACACAGACAACGATACAAAAAGGTTGTGAAAGGCCAGAGTGGAGTGAGCTAAGGCAGGGACCCCCTAAACAACCACAAGGTACCACAAGGCTCTGTCCTAAGCTCAGTGCTGTTCAACATTTTTACAAATGATCTGGAGGAGGGAATTGATGGGAAACTGATCAAATTTGGCAACGACACAAAGCTAGGAGGGATAGCTAACACTAGGGAAGAGAGGGAGAGTATTCAAAAAGATCTAGAAAAGCTTGAACATTGGGCGGTGACTAACAGAATGGTATTTAACAAGGAGAAATGCAAAGTCCTACATCTGGGCAAAAAAAAATGAAAAAGGCACATACTGAATGGGAGGAATTGAGCAAAGCAGCACATGTGAAAAAGACTTGGGTATACTAATAGATCATAGACTGAACATGAGCCAATAATGTGATGCAACAGCCAAAAAGGCAAACACAATTCTGGGATGTATTAAAGAAGCATAAAGTTTAGATCACGTGAGGCAATTATCCCCCTCTACTCTTCCTTAGTCAGACCCCATTTGGAATACTGTGTCCAGTTCTGGGCACCCCATTTTAAAAAAGACATAGACAAACTGGCGCAAGTTCAGAGAAGAGCTACCAGGATGGTGAGCCGTCTGCAAATCATGTCCTATGAGGAACGGGTAAAGGATTCGAAAATGTTTAGCTTGAAAAAAAGAAAGCTGAGAGGAGACTTAATAGCGGTCTACAAATATCTGAAGGGCTGCCACAGTGCAGAGGGATCAGCCCTATTCATTTGCACAAGGACAGACTAGAAGCAATGGGATGAAACTGAAAGGGAGGAGACACAGATAAGATATTAGAAAAGAAGTTTCTGACAGTGAGGGTGATCAATGGAGAACCACAGGAGGTGGTAAATTCTCCTTCAATGGAAGTCTTCAAACAGAGGCTGGACAGACATCTGTCTGGGATGATTTAGTGATCCTGCACTGAGCAGGGGGTTGGACCCGATGACCCTGGAGGTCCCTTCCAACTCTACTATTCTATGATTCTATAACAAACTTTTTCAAGGTAGGTCAGGAAATGCATTTTACAGTGGCGTTTGATCAGCTGATATGGTTGGGTAGATGGGTTTGACAATTTACATTTCAATGACTGGTTAGAGAAAATTGGTTCTGCAGTAGTCAACCTTCACGCCAAGAATCACCAGAAAGTAAACACTGGTAGCTGTTAGGGTTCACTGGACGTAGGCTACATATGACAAAATGGCATGAACACGCTGTATGCTTTAAAGCAAAGGGTGGGAGTACACAGGCCTAGTGTAACTGTAACCCACTGCCCCACATACACGTAGAATCGGACCTGTCAAGACTACCTCTACTGTGTAAGGTAACTGTAAAAACAGAAGGTTGATTAAGGCATGATAACTCAGGAGGTCCAAGTAAATTAGCTACAAAAAGTGTCTCAAACAGTAAGCTCAAATTATACATTTTTTGTACCGTAGACCCTAAATCGTAGAATAACTTATATAGACGAACAAACCAAAGGACTCTTTCTAAAGTGAGAAGCACTGCTAACACAATGTACTCCGAGTACACATCGCAAGCAATAAAACAAAAAGCTGCAAATTTCCCACATTAAACTAATCTAATACCACGATAGCGATGTGCAATCTGTGTTTGCTTACACTGACAGAATAATAAGACCATTCATCGCTCGTAAGTAGTAAACAGCAATTATTTCGGTTTCCTATCTTATCATAGAATTCCTTCCTAGAACAGTATTCGCGCAGGTTTAAGGCGCCCATAAACATTCCATTACATGTGATGGATTCTGATACTTTGATTTTTTTTTTTTTGCTTTTAATTAATTCATTTCATCCTCCGGGAGAAGCCTGCTGGAGGAGATTTGCAGTCATACTGCCTTCCTCCTCTATAGAAATTAATGTGTGAGCTTGGTTGAGATTAGGCATGATAAGTACTGGATGCGTAACTTCCACCCAGCATCACTCACATAGGCACGGCCGGCTTTTGTTATTACTAACGCCAATTGTTGTATTGCAGAATCCTCCTAGGAGAACGTAATAATGCCATAATGTAGGAAAATACAGTTCTCCATAAAAATATGAAGGACAGAAATGACATTGGGTGATGGCTCAGATCACCTCCTTCTGGGCCCTAATAAATCCAGACCCTGAGGTACAGTAGAAACAAACCCAAAATCATTAGCTGCAGCAGTACTATCGCTACAAGAACAACTAGTAAAAATTGTCCGATACCGTTCTAAATTGTGTTTTTTCCCCCCCCTTTTCTTCTGATAGTGTTTTTTATGTTACTCCAGTGTTGGACTGAGGATTCTGGACTCAGGAGGTTCAATAAAGAAATAAGCGCATACCAATTTTCAATTGCACAAATTGGGCAAAAAATGGTCTGAACAACATTCTTAATTAAAGGGGTTGTCCCGCGAAACCAAGTGGGGTTCAGCACTTCTGTATGGCCATATTAATGCACTTTGTAATGTACATTGTGCATTAATTATGAGCCATACAGAAGTTATTCACTTACCTGTTCCGTTGCTGGCGTCCCCGTCGCCATGGTGCCGTCTAATTTCAGCGTCTAATTGCCCGATTAGACGCGCTTGCGCAGTCCGGTCTTCTCCCTGATGAATGGGGGCGCTCGTGCCGGAGAGCTGGTCCTCGTAGCTCCGCCTCGTCACCAATCAGGAGGCTGGAATCGGCAATGGACCGCACAGAGCCCACGGTGCACCATGGGAGAAGACCCGCGGTGCATCGTGGGTGAAGATCCCGGCGGCCATCTTGCTAAGGTAAGGAAGAAGTCGCCGCAGCGCGGGGATTCGGGTAAGTACTAAACGTTTTTTTTTTTAACACATGCATTGGGTTTGTCTCGCGCCGAACGGGGGGCCTATTGAATTTAAAATAAAACCGTTTCGGCGCGGGACAACCCCTTTAAGAGAATGAAGAAGCCAAGCGGCTGGTACGGCAGCTCATTAAAATGAACATGGCTAAGCTCAGAATGAGCTGCAGAACCTTTAATCTCCTTATACATCAGGGCATTGGGTAGGTCACATCTCTACCGATTACACGTTAATGGCTTATTCAAAGAATTGGCTATTAAACAGGTTATACCAAAATATCAATGTATCCTTGATCAACAGAATAGGGAATGGGGGGAAGGGAAAGGGATGTTATTTGCATAGCGCCAACTTGTTCCGCAGCACTTTCAGGTAATTTACTTATTACCCCCAGCAAGCTGGGTGCTCATTTTACTGGAAGGATAGAAGGCTAAGTTAACCACCTGAACCAAGCAGTGACCAACCTTCAGGTCATGAGTGAGAGCTTAAAGGGGTTGTCCCGCGCCGAAACGGGTTTTTTTTTTTTTCAACCCCCCCCCCCCGTTCGGCGCGAGACAACCCCGATGCAGGGACGTACAGAAAGCTTACCGGAGCGCTTACCTTAATCCCCGCGCTCCGGTGACTTCTATACTTACCTGTGAAGATGGCCGCCGGAATCCTCTTCCTCCGTGGACCGCAGCTCTTCTGTGCGGTCCATTGCCGATTCCAGCCTCCTGATTGGCTGGAATCGGCACGTGACGGGGCGGAGCTACACGGAGCCGGCATCCTGCACGAAAGGCTCCATAGAAGAAAGCAGAAGACCCGGACTGCGCAAGCGCGGCTAATTTGGCCATCGGAGGGCGAAAATTAGTCGGCACCATGGAGACGAGGACGCCAGCAACGGACCAGGTAAGTAAAAAACTTTTTATAACTTCTGTATGGCTCATAATTAATGCACAATGTATATTACAAAGTGCATTAATATGGCCATACAGAAGTGTATAGACCCACTTGCTGCCGCGGGACAACCCCTTTAAGACTGCATACTGCTGCCTTAACACTCTGCGCCACATAAGGAATAAGAAAGTGTGTGATCGGTGGGGTCCAACCCTACTGATCATGATAATGGGTGTCCCCAGCTCCCCAGCAGTCCCATCAAGAACTGAAATCATCTTTTATCCCATAGAAATGAATAGAGCCAGCAGCACATTGGCTCACCATCACCAATTCCATAGGAAGTGGACAGGGGGAACCTTGTTCTCATGACCAGTGGGACACCTATCCTCCATCCTATTTTGACGCTTAGGCCTCCTTCACACATGAACGTGGCAAAGCGTTGATGAGGTGCGCCAAACGCCCAAAAATACAAACAGACTCCGCTCAAAAATTGCGGCGCTGGAAAGCACAGCGATCTAGTGGCTGTCTGAAAGGCTCCATTTCAGCGCACCGATAACCCTTTCCAATCCACTGTCTGACCTCTGAAGACATTATGATTTAAGGCTGTACAGCTCCGATGTTGGAAGACGTCCGTTGGGGTTCTCTTACTGTATATTGCCAGCCTCTCTGCTGTCGGAGCCTATCCAACGTGTCACCTCATGCAGTACTGGGTTCAGCCAGCAGATAGCGCCATTGTGTAACAGCAGAAAAAGAGTAAGCCCCCTAGGAAAACCAGGATACAAATTGCATTGGAAATGCAGACCTGCTTTTAAGTGACCCTCATCCTTAACAAAAATATAATTGAAATATATTATTTTAATATAAACAACATAAAATTGTAACATTTTATGCTTTTAACTTTCCTCTGAAGCAAAAGGTTGTATGAGAAGAAATGCATGGCTACTTTCTTCTAGAAACAGCGCCAATCTTTCCATAGGCCATGTTTGGTATTGCAGCTTAAACACAAGTAAATGCGACTGAACTGCAATACCAGACACAGCCCATAGACAAGAGTGGCGTTGTTTCTGGAAGTAAGCAGCCATGTTTTTCTCAACCCCTTTAAGCTTTGATCAACAGCGAGAGTTAAAGCCCCTGGCTCTACATCTTACACAAACAAGCCTACGTAACCCGCTACCCAACTTGGTCATTTGGCAGTCCCAACAAAAGTCCAATGTACAGATCCACATTCTGAATGTCTCCCATTGTGAAATCTGTTCCAAGCAAGAGGAAATGTTGTACAAATTGATAAGAAATAAAGCTATTTACCATCTGTCTGCTTTCTATCTGATAGCGAGTAGCAAAACAGAAATGAGATCACTAGGAAAACATGTTTCATACCGACGGTTTTCGGAGAACACATTCATTTATGGCTTGTTTTTCAAATTGGGCAAACGTGAGCTATTTTTGTGATTTTTTGGAACAGTTAGGATACAGACGTGTTTATGGCCTTCTGTTAACACAAGGAACATGTTTGATAAAGTGATCTTCTGAGATCATTTCATAGGCGAGACCGTGCCAGAAACTCAAATTTTCTTGGCTGCACCCTATTGTGATTCGCTCCGTGCCTCCCATACGTGCCAGTCATGCAGTAAGTATGCAATGCTGTTGCGTGTAGTTGCTGCCGATTGCCATGCACTATCTTGACATGTATGCGCCAAGATAGAACATGCTGCAATCCTTATTGCGTGTGTGTTTTGCGCAATATATTTGATTGGCAGCATGGGAGCCTATGGTAGATTAGTACATCAGATTTCGTGAAGGAGCCTTTAAACAATTGACTGGTTTTTCACTAGTGGGGCTGGAAGGATTACACGGAAAAGACAGGAAGACTTGGTTTCACGCATTACAATCCAAATTCCTTTCCAAAAAGAAAGTATATGGGTCACCTATGTACAGGTATGATCTGTAGCAAAGGCTGAGATTTTATAGCTCTCACCACTCATCAGATATCAATTCCCTTTATCCCCCATGACATACATGTGCCCTTATCTCCCGCCAGATCAATTTTTGAAGACTTTAGACTAACTGCTTGCAAGGAACTTGTTTTTAGGACAACTCCTTTAAAAAAGAAGTATGGTTGGTAATGCAGAGTTTTAAAGCGATACTAACTTTTCAGACAACTTCTGCTCATCCAATACGCTGTGTGGCTCATCAATCTTGTAATATACTTTCAAGAAAAATGGTTTCATGTTGCTACTTCAAATCAAGGCTAAGGTGACTACCACTAGGGGTCTCCCTTCTAGCTCTTTTGCAATCCACTGCCTGCTAGGTAGTAAGTTTCTGTACGAATTGTGATGCTGGGACATTTTATTAGCTATGGGAGAGAGGCATCTCCTGTGTACCCACAGGCCGACAGATCTGCAGACATTGTGTAAACAATCTCTATATTCTCTGTTGCTTCAGCATGCATGTGTGTGCACATTACTTTGGATTTACTAATCATTTGGCCAGAATGGCTCTGAATGTTCAACTCCTACAATCATCCTGCAACAGCAAAAAGGCATGCATTTAGATGCTCCCTCCATGCTGATTGTACCATTGATAATGCAATTCAGCATAGGAAGTAAGGGGAAGGAAGTACAAGACAGTGAACTACTGTGACATGCCCCCTGTCTAAAAATGAATTGCATATAGCAGGCCAGCAAGAAAAGGGTAAAACCACTTGAAAATCAGAACTTAAAACCATGGAACAGAGTGAAAACAGTGACAAACGTGCAGCTAAGGAAAACCTGGTATATTTTAGAAAACTTATTGAAAACTCAGGTAAGCTTTAAGATCCCCACACACATTACAAATTTGCCAATGATGGCTGGGCCAGTTAACTCTCTGATGTGTATTGGCTCAACTTTCTGCCAGTCAGATGATGTCAGATTAAAAAAAAAGTAACATGGAATTTCAATACCCGATCTTTTTATCTAGGAGATTAGCTGGTACCAGAGATGTCTGGCTGTGGCTTACCTTGGCCAGGTTAAATGTGTCTGGGGTAGCCAGGGGAAACAGTAATTTGGATGAACAATTGCTTGTCCAACAGTTGTTGAAAGTGTATGGGAACTTACAGAATGCGTAACATGACACATTGGCCTGTTGTCCACCTGGATGCTTTTGCCCAGATTCGGTGTACACCTTTACAGGTGTCAGACAACAGCAACTTTTCTTCCCAACTTCTCCATACAAATGCATGCTCTGTTCATCCGAGCCTTCATAGGTTTTCAAAAGGTAGAGTGGAGAAATCACTACCAGACAGCTCTAACGGTGGCTTATCTCCAGGAGGAACAAAAGGGTCAGGTGGTAAAATTTAACATGCCCTATCCTCCTTCCTGAAGTCAGGAGGCCCCCATATAGATATGATATTCAGCTCTTCCACCTGCATTAACAATGTCCGCCAACTTTTCATTAATAGTTTAGACAATGGCAGCACATATACGATAGCCTGATATGGGGAACACCAACAGTCCTCAACAATTTATTTTCCATTGTGAAGGCATGGTACGGGTGTTTACAGAGATTTGGAAAGTAGAAAGTCCCCGAATGAAGCAAAGTTGACATAATGAAGTAATCAGAAACTTGTTGTTGATTATAACAATTCTGTATTTGAAAGAAAAAGAAAATCTGTTTCAAGAAGATACGGTAAAGATAAAGGACTAACTGTCGAATAGTACCCAGGTGTGTAATCATAAAACCTCCTACACAAAAACGGCCAAACACACCCTCCCTGGCATGCAGAGGCTCCCTCTTATCATACATCATGTTGCACAAGGTCCAATAATGGTTTAGCAGTAAGATAAATTGAATAAATGTTGCTTAATAAATAGTCCAAAGACGTCAAGAATGAATAAAAGAAGAAGAGGTTGACGGCGTAGTACCAGGACTAAGATCTAAGGTTCTTTATAGAAGTATTAGAATAGCGCAAGAGCAACAAGTCTCGACTTATTGTTGTGTCTCTTAGTAGACAAAGAAGCTTGTAATGCTAGGAGGCCATATTTTCCAATGAGTTAAATAAGTTTGGACATATATGCATTAGAGCCATGAACATTCTATAGAGCATGAAGTCAGGAATGTTATTGGTAATACCGTTGGCCCCAAAGAGGCAAGTCATCTGCAAGCTGAAGGATGTATAGATGACCGATTAAAGGGATATTACAGGATGGTAAATTCAATGGGAGTTTCACCTGCAATACCAACATAGGTTGCTTCACTATGGTCAGTGCTTTCCACTTCCTGCACTGTCCGCAGTGACTGCAGCCTAGAGAATCAGCTGATTGGTGGGGATCTAAGTGGTGGATACCTGCTGATCTTCTATTGATGACCTGTTGGTCAGCAATATAAAAAATATATTAAAAGTCCTGGAATACCTCTGCAGTCCTCCCTGAGCAAGACAGTTTGATCCCATTGTTAGAACCCAGTGCCGCTATACAGCCAGAGGCTATATGATAGCTATGAAACTTTCCCTATAAAGTGAAAGACCCCTAATTATGTGTAAGCAATGGTGTGTAAATCTGGCTCGCAACATAGTGCCCTTCATTTTATGTTAATGTAAGTGCACAATCCCCAATTAGTATTCCCAAAGCTGGCTATACAAATTAGGTAGCTTCCAAGCCATCCCCATCCATGTACATGCATGCTCGGCCAATCATGCATGTGTTCTGAGTTGGGAGAGGGGAGTAAGCCACTGGCAAACGCCTCTGGTGGTGGCTTATCTCTCTAAAAACAAAAGGATAGGGCATATTTAAATCCAACAGTCCAATCATTCTTTGTCCTAACGTCTGCTTTTGGGTGTAGAGTCAGGAAGAGTCACATACATATAAACTGTTCAGCTGTAGGGTATGGCTGACATTAATCTTAAAGGGGTTATACAAGATAGGTGGTAAAAGTCTGATTGGTTGGAGTATGACTATTGAGACCCCCACCAATCCAAAGAAAAGGGGTTCCCATGTCCTCCTCTTCCTGACACCGTGGGGTCGCTCCACCCCCAGTGACATCAGAACAAATGGAGCTATGGCTACACATGACAGAAGTAGCCAAGAACTTGTGCTCTGCTATCTCCGTCAGTCCCATTGAAAATGAATGGAGCAGCGCTGCACATGCACAGCCATTGCTCCATTCAATCTCCTCCTCACTTATGGAGTGCAGCGAGCCTGCAGTGAGGACGATGGGAGAAAAGGGAGGCTTATTCTCAGGATCAATGGGGTCTTCATGGTGAGACCCCCACCGATAAGATTTTTATTTTCTATCCTATGGATAACTGATGGTATAACCCCTTTACGTCTGTGTATACTGTGCAATAGGCTGACTACAGGCTACCATAAACAGTAGTCAGCATTCTGCTTATATTTTGCAGGGCAACTATGCAGCATTTGATTTCCCTGTTAATACTCTACTATACTATGGGATTCAGAGGCATAACTTGAAGATTCTGGGCTCTAATGCAAAATTTGTAAAGGGCCCCCAACTATAATGCTTTATTCATAGTACTTGCCTCCCTATATGGAGAAGATAGTCTTTATGGGCCCCCTAAGGCTCCTGGGCCCGGGTACAACTGCATCCTCTGCATCCCCTATAGTTACACCAGTGATGGGATTACTCCCATCCATTTAGAGAGTGATCAAAAATACATCATTAGAGGATTGCTGTAATAGAAATGTATGACTGAAAGTAAAGCTAAACAAGGGTACAAGAAAAAAAATGGAGGTTCAACCCTATAAGAATATATTTCCATTTTCACAGTTAATCATATTCTAGTACTTTGCTAGTACAGTTTTGTAATGTAGCTGAATATACTGACATTGTTGCACCGATAGGCCCATATCACTTTCTCTTACCTTGCACACCCGAGCTACTCTTGCTACTTTGGTCTTTTCTAGAAACTCAGAAGTGTCTTCCATGATGTTCTCATTGAAGAAGTAGTAGATTTTATCATCATCTCCTATGGCAGTAGTTAGACTTTCTCGAATTAACGCAGAAGTCACAAACTCAGCATCTTAAAAAGGACACAAAAATATATATATTTCTTAACTTTGCATCAATATTGAGGTGGATGACAATTACAGAAATCATGAAAACCTCAATGAGAAGGCGGAGAAAAGAAAAAAAAATAGTAATCTGTAATTGTTGCAAAGCTGAGGTTTGCGTTCCTTCACAATGTTTGCAACGTTGCAGTAATTAAAGTCCCCTCTGATTTTTTTTTTTTTTTGCCAACAGAATAAAACGTAACCGTGAAATAATCCCGCCCAGAAGTGGCATCCTTATGCTGCAGCTGATAATGGAAGGAGAACAAAGCCAGGCTGGTATCTTTGAAAGGCCATGTACAAGCTGCCTGCCATCTTGTAAAATATCACGCTGTCCCAGAATCCCCGTGTTTATCGAATGTCATAACACAGAATGTCAGAGAATGAACAGAAGCTTTTTCATATGTTCTGCAATAAATTATTGACGGCTTTTCCTCAAAATCTCCCTTGTACACAAACTCAACTAAGAACAGAAGACAAAAATCATTTTCAAAGGCAACGGAGCGAAATTTGCATATATATATATATCAGGTGTCTGTTGCCTAGACAATTCGTAGATCATCCGGGGGTACTGCAACTCCCTCCAGCCATTCTTACAATGAGGCTGCATTCACACTTGGCGCTTCTTGCTGTGCTTTTTAAACCACAGCAAAAATCATGTATGTTTTTCAAAAACCACAGTCAGTTTTTTAAAAAGCTGCATGTATTTTTAGAAACCTTGTGCAGTTTTTTAACAATGCATATTTTTTCATGTTTACTTTTACCGCGGTTCAACAACACAGCAAAAAAAGTCAAGTGTGAACGAAGCCTTAAGACGTTGATGGAAAGGACCAGTCTGGTGGGACCAATGGTATTAAGGCTTCTAAAAGTCAGACAAAAATGTAGATAATGAAAACACAAAAAACAAAAGAGACTGAATATACCTGGCTGATATAGCACAAGAGCCTTCTCAGCTTCAGTCTAGTATATAGTAGAATGTGAACCGTGCCTTAAGGAAGCATCCTATTGAAAGGGGTCATTTTTATCCTTACTCCACTTAAAGGGGCAATTCAGTTGTAAATGATTTATGGCCTATCTGCAGAGTAGTGGATCGGTGGGGGGTCTGCTGCCCAGGAACCGTATTGAAGACCTGTCTGCTGAGCCAATGCACTTGTGCACAGAACAGATTTCTGCAGAAACCAGACAGCTCCATTCCCACTGCAGTGACTTAGCTTGGTATTACAGGCAATGGTTCCTTTGACGTGCATGGAAACTTAGCCTTTAACACTAAGTCTGGCCATTGCTCTAGGAGCAGAGCTGTCTGCTTAGTGTATAAGCACACCAACCCCTTTGAGCAGCTGATCAAATAAGTTCCAAGACAGCAGACCCCTGCCAATCTACTACTGGTGGCCTATCCTAATGATAGGTTTATCAATAGTATAGAAGTAGACAACCCCTTCTCACTTGCACCAGCTCCATGTAGGGTTCTTCTGCTGGGCCTGTGGGGTTTAACAGTGTTCCAAGCCCACCATAGGACACTCTGGTACTCAGTCCAATGCAGATTTAAATGATTTATCTCCCATATATTTCCTGGTACACCAATTCAATATTACAATATAAACCATTGTGTATATCAAAAGGAAAGCTCGGAGGTTAATTTAAAAAAAATGTGTTAAGATGATCGTTATACGAGACCATGACCATAAAAAAGCTCAACTCCAGGGTTTAACCCACAACCAAATGTAAAAACATACAGAGATGACCTATTCACTTCACAGAGCTGGGTGAACATAGACAAAGTGGAAATGAACTGAGTGCAATAGACTGGCTAAGATTCTAAGGCTGGCGCACTTAAGAAGGACCATGGCAGGATGGAGACCAAATCCTTTATTAAGATACTGGATAACGCGTTTCTGTGCCGGATCGGTATATTTTCGGTTTACACATCAGCATGGAGAGAAGACTTCGAAATTTAACAAGCTCAGGCAAATACCGGTGGGTGACATCACCAGGTCACATGACCAATGCCAAGTAATCTGCCTTACAATGAAGTGAATGATATACAGAGGCTATAAAAAGTCTTCACATCCCTGTTAAAATGCCATGTTAAAAATCAATCAGACAAAGATGAATCATTTTAGATTTGTTTCCACCTTTAACCCTTTCCAATCCACTGTCTGACATCTAAAGGCATTATGATTTAAGGCTGTACAGCTCCGATGTTGGAAGACGTCCGTCGGGGTTCTCTTATTGTATATTGCTAGCCTCTCTGCTGTCAGAGCCTATCCAATGTGTCACCTCATGCAGTACTGGCTTTAGCCAGCAGATAGTGCCATTTTATAATAGCAGAGTAAGCCCTATAGGAAAACCAGGATACAAATTGGATTGGAAAGGGTTAATGTGACCAGCTATCTGTACAATAGGTAAACATAAGGTATGTTTGGCACTGTGCATCACCAAAAGAACACTGTACCCGCAGTGTAGATGGTGGGGGCAGCATCATAGGTAGGGCTGTTTTTCTACTGCTGGATCTGGGGCTTCAGTCAAGGATGAAGCGAATTCTGAACAGTTCTAAATATCAGTTCATTTTGGCACAAAACCTTCAGCCCTCTGCTAAAAAGCTGAAGATGAAGAGGAATTTCACCTTTCAGCATGACAAACGGTCCAAAGCATACCTCCAAATCAACAAAGAATGGCTTTGCCAGAAGAAGAACAACGTTTTGGAATTGCCCAGCCAGAGCCCTGGCCTGAATCTCATTGAAAATCTGTGGGTTGATCTGAAGAGGGCGCTACACATGAGATACTCGCGATCTGACAGATTTGGAAGACGTCTGCAAGGAAGAGCGGGCAAAGATTGTCAAATCAAGTTGTGTCATGCTGATAGACTTCTACCACAAAGACTAAATGCTGTCAAAGGATACATCAACAAAGTATTAGTTTTAGGGTGTGCATATTTACGCAACCACATTTTATTTTTTTCTCCACCCTAAAAGATTTCAGTTTGTTTTTCAATGGAATTGTACAGATAACGGGTCACATCGCAGGTGGAAATGAATATGAAATTATTAACCTTTTCGGACTTTTCAAGATGACAAAAACATGACATTTTATCGGGGCTGTGTAGCCTTTTTATATCCGCTGTACAGGTATAATAGAGAATTGAGCATTCTAAACTAAAGTAGAATGTGCGACATAAAATATAAGCGTTAATGAATTCATGAATGGGTGTGAGTGAGACCTGCCTCTGATTGGCTCAGCGCTGAGCCAATCAGGGGCAGGTCTGACTCACACCCCCTTCACACCCACTGCAGTCCGACTGCGCTGAACTCCGTCTGCCGGGACAAGGTGAGTATATATATATTTTTTAATTTAACACATTTCTGGATGAATTGCAGGGAAGGGCTTATATATTTAAGCCCTTCCCGACAATTCATCCCGCGCATGCCGGCAGCCCATTGCTTTCAATGGAGCCGGCTGTATTGCCGACTCCATTCAATTCAATGGGCAAACATCGTTCTTCTCTGCCACAGCTATTACAGCTGTGGCAGAGAAGAATGATTTGTCTTCTATATGTTCTCAATGGGGTCGGCGCTGCTGCCGCCGGCCCCATTGAGCGCGTATAGAGAAGAGAACAGGAATCGCAGATAGGTGCGATCTGCGATTTCTGTTCTATAATTTATCGGACGAGCACATAAAAAGCGCTCCTGTATCCGATACCATTGCAAAGCAATGGTTTAAAAAAATCGCCGGACGCATGCGCAAATCGGGCGAAAAAACGCCCGTCTGACTGAGGCCTCATAGTGCAACAGAGCAGCCACTGAGGACAGAACTCTATACATTTATATTGTAGAACATCCCGCCCCTTAGGTTTGTTACCCTCTGTGTTGGTGTCTACTAGTGTGGCAAGCCTCGTTACTTGTGTGGTCTTATTATTTGCCACAAGCGTTGCTCCTTCTCATCCATTCTATCGTCAGAGGTCTTCAAGATTAATTCCTCCCTGAGCCGTAGCTCGGACTACGTAATTTACCTAATTGAATGCCCATGCAGACTCCAGTATGTAAGCCGGGCTATACAGTCCTTATATAACCGACTAAACAAGCACAGGCCCAATATCATTAATAAGTTCGCGCTGCCTAGTGTCTCGCGTCACTTCTACGACTATAGGTCTGATTTTAACCAGCTTACCGTAACTCCCTTTGAACAAGCTCTCGTCCATTGCTCCAATACATTCCATCGTTTGAAACAACGCAAAGCATTCTGGATTTTCCAATTGTATACTTGACCTCTAATGGTTTAATTGAGCGCACCAAGTCTGTTTAGGAATTCTATAGTGTCATCCCCACCGGCCGCTGTGGCTTATCACATCCCATCTGGGTGGTTAGCTTGTTCTTATGCTTTTATTTACATCCATACCCCCCCCCCCCCCTCCTTATACTGCATTCTCTCTTACATATCCCTCCCTTTTTATATTTCACATCTGTGCTCAGGGTTCCCCTTTCCTGCTCCGTTTTGAATCCCCTCGGCTTTTAAATCCCCGCCATCTCTAGACGGAACCGAGCAGCGCCGGACGAATCCCAATAACCATAATGGGGTCCATCCGTTTTCCTCCTAGCTTTTGGACAGAAGAAAAAGTGCTGCATGCAGTGGTTTTTCTTCTGGTATTGTGTGCCAGATCTGTGAGGTTCCGGCTCAAAATTAGCCTTAGATAATGTGTATTTTTTTGCTCCCCAACTAATTATTTCTAAACCCCAATAGCCACAGCGATTGTCCAATGGTACCGAGTTCTGTCTTCCCCTGACTTTTCAGCGGCCGCTCTATTGCACTTTAATTGGTGTAGCAGGACTGCATGAAAGTCCCGCTGGTTCCCCTCTGTCCCCATTTGCTCATTGGCAAGTCGTATTTCTTTTCCACTTGCGATTGGCTGGTCTGTTAACCTCTGGGCGGTTAGTGCTGTTATTGTCCCACTTTCTCAGACATGAAAATGTTTTTTTATTTTCAGCAATGATGTTTTATCCCTTTTTAACAAACTTAGCTACAATTTAATTAACTACGGTATGCCATGTAGATGTATTTTGGATCATTTTCTGCTTCACTACTGCCATTTTTTGTTCGGGAGAAAATGGATCAATTCCTTAACACTTATGCTTAAATTTAGGTTAGAAATCTATTTCAATTTGGAACGCCCAATTCTTAGCTGCACCTATATATCATTTACTTCATTGTAAGTCAGATCACTTGACATTGGTCATATGACCTTGGTGACATCACCCACCAGCCTGTGGCTTTTTAAATTTCCAAGTGTTCTCTCCATTCTGTTGAGTAAACGGGCAGCAGAACGTGCCCGTCCATTGCCTTTATCTTAATAAAGGATTTGATCTCCATTTTGCCCTGGTCCTCCTTCGGCGCGCCTGGATTTTTTTCTCCACCACTTCCAGTTTCACATGGATACTCTCCAGGTTCCGTGACCATTTCGATGAGTTGAGCCTGTGCACAAGCGTTGGAGGTACCATTATTCCTACTGGTTTATTCTGCTTGTTGTCGGACCCTCCACACTAGAAGCGCTGTTATGTTTGATTTTCTCTGGACTCTAAGGCGTCACTAGTGATTCACAGCCTTAGCGGCACTCACACCAAACTTTGGGAATTTTTTTTTTGCAGTTTCACTTGGAACTTTCAAGTAGTGACAAATGCTGTACTTTTTACAGCAAGTCACAGGGGACTCCATGTATCCTTAGGCTTACGTGACAACTCTTGGATGACTCCCTCTCAGACACCACCACATGCAAAGGTCAACAATCCAAATAAGCAATAGATTTTAAAAACATATATCATTCAATGCTGTTAATAGTCAAGTGATTTCAAAATCCAAGACATCTTACCACCCATCAGCCAGTGCAGAGGAGATGCCTCAGCTTTCAAAGCGTGTGGAACAATATTTCTTCTTATGTCTGGCGCACTGTGGAAGGCGTAGCGAGATGCAGTGTACAGGCCTCCATCTGCAATCAACAAGACAATCGCCAAGTTCTTACTACATGTCTTGGAACCCCTTCGATGATGTTGTAGTACATCCATCCCTACACACATCTTACCTATGATAAGACCTGTGTAGCCAATGACTGGATCGTATGGGCACTTTTCTTTTCCGTCTTCAAAAGTAGCAGGTAAGAGGAAAGTCTTTACATTCTAAACAAACAAGAAAATGAATAAGATTAAGGACCCACAGCTGGACTGCTGATTGCACCAGATAAAAGCGGACTGCTGAACTCGAGAGCCATAACCGGCTGTGCTAATGGATCACAAGAGTGCCCTTCCATCAATGAGCTCCGGCTCGTACAGCCAAGCCTTCCCCAATTCTATTAAAAACAACATTTTAAAATGCTGCAAATTCCAATTGTGCTTTGTAATGAAGGTTTGCCGAAAAAGTTCATTTTCTGTCAATACCTCAACAATAAGCTTCGCAGCTTTGTGAAAATGGCTCTTTAGAATAAGACTTCCAGCCAAAGGCTTTTTCACAACTTACATTCTGGCTCTTAGGGATTTTTGCTTTTATACAAATTGGATATAAGATGCTTGTGCTAAGTAGAGATGAGCGAGCATACTCGCTAAGGCAAACTACTCGAGCGAGTAGTGCCTTATTCGAGTACCTGCCCACCCGTCTCTAAAGATTCAGCTGCCGGCGCGGGTGAGAGGTAAGTTGCGGCGGTGAGTAGGGTGGAGCGGGGGGGAAAGAGGGAGAGAGAGATCTCCCCTCCGTTCCTCCACGCTCTCCCCCGCCCCCCGAATCTTTGGAGACGAGCGGGCAGGTACTAGCATAAGGTACTACTCACTCGAGTAGTTTGCCTTAGTGAGTATTCTTGCTCATCTCTAGTGCCTAGACTTATTAAAGGTCTCCCGACGCTCTACTGGATAATGACATATAGGTGTGGGTAAAGGCTATGGTTAGGAATTGAAGATTCCAAATTTGTAATGGCAGGAAATCGGCAAGAGGCTTCTTATGTCAATCTTGGAAGAAGTTAGTTGTTTGTATGCATTATACATTGTAAATATTCCTCTCCGTCAATCATACTAATGTTATATCATGTTTATGGTTCAATAATGTAAATCGGACTTAATAAACAGGATTTCATAGAGAATCGTAGTGTAGAAACATTTCGGACAGAGTCCTTCAGCCTGTTGCAAGAGCACAGTGACATAAGAAACCCGATGGAAGGCTTAGTTGGGTATGAAGTCTCTGCGGGAGATGTACCCTTTGCACTTTCAGAGGCTGCCACTATAGCACAGGCTTAGGGCCACTTCAGATGGATGTATATGCAGAGAATAGAACCTATTGCTTTCAATGGGTTAGTTCTAGAGATGAGCGAGCGTACTCGATAAGTCAAACTACTCGAGCGAGTGGTGCCTTATTCGAGTACCTGCCTGCTCGTCTCTAAAGATTCGGGGGACGGCGCGGGTGAGAGGTGAGTTGCGGTGGTGAGCAGGGGGAAGCTGTGGGGAGAGAGGGAGAGAGAGATCTCCCCTCCGTTCCTCCTCGCTCTCCCCCACCGCTCCCCGCCGGCACCCGAATCTTTAGGGACGAGCGGGCAGGTACTCTAATAAGGCACTAGTCGCTCGAGTACTGTGCCTTATGGAGTATGCTCGCTCATCTCTAGTTAGTTCTCATTTTTTTTTTTATTGCACACGCGGAAAGAGACACATCATGCTCTATATTTGTCTGCACTTGTGCACCTAAGGTGCCCATAGAAGTCTATGGGAGGTGGCCAAATGCACAATTCTGTGAAAAAAACCACCTGGACCTAATTAACCTAAACAGCCTTTAAAAATCACAGTGAGGGGAAAGTGTCTTTCGCGCATGTGAGCTTGTCTCGAGAATGCAAATAGTATAGTAAAATGCGCCGATACGCTCGCAAAAGCACGTCGTTCATTGCACAAATGTATTGCGCAAGCATTTTTGCACATATGTATGTGTGTAGAGGCCCTTAGGGAGGCTTTACACGGGACAACTATTGCCTGAATAATCACTCGATAGAGCAAATCTAAGCAACAGTAGTTCCGTCCAAATACGACCGCCAACAGGGTCAGGAGTGATAATTCTTTCACTAGTCGCTTTGTTTCAGCTCACGTAAAAAATAGTCACTTGATTAATTATTTGGTGTAAGCATCATCATTCAACAACTAGCTAACAACTTTGCAGGGAGCATGCTTGACATGTGCCACCCACCGAATGCCGACTGGCTCCTGTCTTTTTTTTTTTTTTTTTTAAACATTCTGCCCTCCCACTTAATACTTATTGGCTCCCCAAAATACATAAATGCGTGTGAGTGGTCCTTGACTGCATAGTCTCTGCTGGTCTTACGGCAGGAACGACACTTGCTGCTATGGTTAATAGCTTGTTTGGTCTTCAAAGATACTTTCGCTGCCAAGTTCTTTTTCTAGTTTCGCCTTCAAAAGGAACACTCGGTGCTTCGGCCTCTTGCAGCATTGAGTGTTCACGTAGTTTTGTGCATTCGGTGGACTCAGCAACCAATGAGCAGAGGGGTTAAAATTTCAAATAGATGACCACCAAAAAACGTCACGCCCCGTTTTGAGCTACTATTCAGACCAGAAAAATAACGTGAAGCCTCTAAGCCCCGGTACAAAAGCTATACCCGGGCTCCCCAAGTATAATGCTTTATTCATAGTACTGAGCTCCCTATATGGAGAAGATAAGCCTTTTGGTCCCTCTAAAGCTCCTGGGCTTGGGTGCAACCGCATCCTCTGCATCCCCTATAGGTATGCCCCTGATTCAGACGGTAGTTGTCCCTTATAAAGCCATTCTTATCCTAGAAGTTAGCCATAACCAGCTTAGACTTCCATTCGGTTTTTATGTCACTTTGCTACTGCAATAGTCTGAAGAACTCTTTGAAATATTACTACATTGAAAAAAGGTGATCTTGCATATAAAGCAGAGTCTACAGTAAGGTCCTAGGGGCAGTGAGGACCCAAATTTGCACACAGCAACACAAGTTTTTACCACCCAAGAGGCAAATGCAGCCACTTAATCAGAATTGATTAAGCATCCTATGCAGTGTAACATTGATCATATATACCATCACATCACTGGTGGTTGGCCACTTGACCCAGGTATAAAATATAGTATATGCTGGGTCCAAGGAACATACAGCTATACTTTTGCTCTATCCTATACAGTAAAAATAACTTTCAAACATGCTAACAGTGCTGTGGTCACCCGTGATAAATGTTTTCTCTGTATTATACTACATTAAACCCGATGAGCAGCTGTGATCAGTTAGAAATTGAATTGTGAAGACACTTTCCGAACTGCTAAAGATGTGTTGCTAATTACATTGTAGCTCAAATACGGCAAGACGAATAACTCATTGTGACGAATTCCTGGAGAGAAAATTAATAAGTCAGAACATATTCTTGGATCTCACTAATTGTGCATTTCTATAAAATGATTTTTCTATCCCTACAGACCGACTCTTAAAAGCAAACTTTGGAATTCCAGTTAATTCTTTTTTCTTAAGAGCCGATGAAACGTTTGCTCTTTGACCAAATGACACATTAGGTAATGTTGGCAGGAATATCCCCGTTTACAGAGGATCTAAACAGCCTTGAGGTTAATGACATTGAGCAGAGCATGGGGATGGTGTTCTGTACAAGCTTTACACTTGGCCACAGAAAGAATTTTAGAAACCAAGGAATGAATTTAGAATCTGACAACCTACAACCCCATCAGAATATCCCAAGGCTATGGAACAGGCAAACATCTAAAATGTTCTTGCCAAAAGTAGTCTTCCTCAAAATGACATCCTCCTTCCATTTTATTTCTGTCAACCAGTGACATAGGCCAACCTCAAAAGGCATCTAGATGTGTCATTCCCTTAACTGTGGAGTTTTACAGAACAGTCACATATTACAAAGCCATAAACTAGTAATGCCTTCAAAAATGGCAAAGGTTCAATTTGCTGCTTCTGCCATGTACCTAAATACGTTGAGCAAGGCAGAGTGGTCCACTACCTCTTCTAGTACCCAGCATCTGGAGAACATGCCCAACAAGCCTTCCCCAAGCTACACCTCTTGACATTCACTCTAGCAAAATCAGTGCTTGCATTATATATTTCAATTGGCTCCAAAAATGGCAGACCCCCACCCATTTTTCTTCTAGCACCTCATGCTTATATTCTTTTTACAGTTTATGGTTTGGATTTGGATCACATAATCATCTAGAACACGTCAAATTCAAGGCCCGCGGGCCTAATCCGGGCTCGCCATGTCATGTTATGTGGCTTAAGAGGTCTGGACGCAGAAGGACCAACTCTCCATTTTCCCAGAGGATGCAACCAGCGCTTAGCAGAGGGGTACCGCCAGCACAGGAAGCAGGGGCTATCTTTTATTTTGAGCTCCGGCAAGCACCACCACACTACTCTGTTCAGCAACTTACAGGTGGTGGCACAGCTCTGCCAGCCCTACCCAGGCACTCTAGCCACCCTCCACGGTAGGAAGCTTGGTCTAATGGGGTGGAAGTGGCTGGCAATCGAACCTAGCCCTAAAGGATATCTTGGCCTTTTACGGATCAAATGGGGCGCCAAACATCTTTGGTAAGCATTTTTTAATAACCTGAATTAAAAATATAAGAAAATATATTTCAACCCAGAAATCCTGTTGAATTACATTTTATTTATACATTTGAATACATTTGAGCAGTTGTCCTTGCATTTTGTTTTGTTGTTATTTTCAGAACATGATCAATGGACGAGAACATTGTGTGATACGGTGTCTCAGGTTATCTAACAATATCCTAAGGAGTAGTTATATTCATACAGTCCAACAATTACAAACTGCCCTTTAAAGGCAACCATAATGCTGATGTGGCCATCAGTGTAGATGAGTTCGACAGCCCTGCTCTAGAATATCAGGGTACTCCTCTTTGGTCATGGATTTTGACACTACAACCAATGGACAGAGACCATACCATGAGAAACACCTCAAGACCCTAATGGGACCTCTGCTGTACTTAACTGTTGGCACAACACACTCGGGAAATGCTGTTCCTCAGGCATCCTCCACACCCAGGTATGTCCATCTCATTTGTAGATGGATTAGCGCGGATTCATCACTCCATAGAAGGTTTTTAAATTGATCAACTGTCCAATGATGATGCGCCTTATACCATTGTAGACTGACCAATGCACCTTTTTTAACAGAACTCGCCAGACATTTGCAGGATGAATGTAGGGAAATACCAGCTAAAAGTGCATCAGATGTTAATGAAGAGTACCAATGTCAATGGGAACAAAGCGGACCCTAAAAAGTATTAAACTAAAAGTATTACTTTTGGTAGGATAGTATATATGGCCAATATATGGCCCAGGGCAGGGAATAGGTATCTGATCAGCGGGAATCTAACTGCTGGAATCTCATCCCCACTAATCACAAGAACAGGATTCTAATGTCTCACTGTATGACTAGTGTGGTGGGTGAGCATGCGCACTTTTGCCCCGCTTCAGTCATCTGTAAGGGACTGTTGAAGAGAAGCAGAGTACAGCACTCTCCAGAATCCCCTAGCATGTACTCTGCCACTATTCTATTTGTAAAGGGGAAGATCAACATTCTCACCATTCAAAGGTTTAACTCTTGGGGTAAGGGTTAACAGTCCTGTAGCTCACATGGTTGTCATCTGCAGGCGCACACACACAAACATTGTGCCTAAATTTAGTTTACAGCTTAAGTATTGACTAATCAGTTACACTGTCACATAGAAACTAATGCCTGCATTTACTTCTGCAATTCATGGTATGAATGAGGTCAGTAGCTCACAGTCTCTGGAGAACTCACACAAGAATATTCACAGAGGATATAAAAACGTAGTAAGTAACTCAAGACAAGAAACGGGGGAAAAAACTGCTAACTAACATTTTTTTCTACGTCTCTACTGCTATTTAATACAGTCTGTTGTTCCCTGTCAACAACCATTTTAGGCTGGCGAGAAGTTGAATTACATTGTTCTTCAATGGGATGACAAAAGTAAGGTCTAGAAACTATCTGCCCCCCATGAGTACTACTTTACCACATGTCTCTAATTCTGGGAAGCTCTAGATACAATTACATGTGAAAGTGAAGTCAACAGCAATTTTTTTTAAGAAAACCGTGATCCTTGTGACCATCGTTGTGCTGACCATATGATCAAGTCATGCATGACGAATAAGAATTCATTTCCACAAAGTTATAAAAATTCTTCTTGAAACTATTAGAGAGAATGAAGAATAAAAACAGCAAACACAAAAAACAAAACTGGTCATCACATTCGTAACGATGTACAATCTAGACAATAGTCCATTACAAGATGTCCCCATTTATAGAAATCCCAAGCATAAGGCAGTATTCACAGAGCTGGTGTGATGGCGCAATGAATTCATACATGTCCCTGCCACCTTCTCAAAAAGAAAAGAACATTTTTGAAAGCAGCTCAGAGTGCTGGACAGACGAAGGAAAAAAAAAAGTCATACTTGCCTCACCTGATCAACTGTAGCTCCTGTTCCGCCGATGCCTCATACCCTGCTCCTCCACTTCCTGCTGCTACAGTGATGACATCTTGACAATGGGATGAGACCGCTATAGATAAACACTGGTTGAAGTGAGCCAGTGATTGGTTGTTTTTGCGATCACATGCCCCTGGTGTCCGTAATGTTATCACTGAAACTGGAAGTTGAGATGAGCAGGGAATTAGCCATCGATAGGGTGATTGGATGAGATCATTGTAACCAGTCTGTTAGGAGGTGTTGGGACCAGTGGTAGCATGAAGGCACACACACAAGGAGAATGGGCTCAGAATGGCATCAACAGACCTCCAGTAGAGAGATTTGTTTAATTGTCCAACAAGCACGAGAAGCTCTAACTGTTTCGTTATCAGCCATCCAGAGACATCTGGTACCACCGTTAGAGGCCTCTGTGTCTGTCGGAACCATTTCCAGGCGCTTGGCTCAAGGACATTTTATTTCACAGTGCCCATTACGTGTATTGCCTTTGACACCCACCCATCGTCACCTCCGTTTGAGGTGGTGTCGTTAACGATGAAACAGGACTGCTATGGAATGGAACCCAGTTGTCTTCAGTGATGAATCCCAGTTCAGTTTGGGCACTAATAATGGCCATGTCTGTATCTGAAGACCTAGGGCTGAGCGCCTCAATCCTACCTTTACTGTAAAGCAGCACACTGCCCCCACTGCTCATGTGATGGTCTGGGGGAGGTAATGCTCGGTCGCACACAAGGGTGTGACAGGAATGTCTCCACAACATTGTCACACTTCGGTGGCCTGCCCAGTCACCAGATTTATTGACAACAGAATATGCTTGGGACCATCTAGGATGCCAACTTCGTCAGCTTACGAGTTTGCATGATCTAGAGGCTCAGTTACAGCAAATGTGGAAAGATATGCATCGGGATGCCAAACGGAACCTGTATATCTCCACGACGGCCCACATCTCGCATCCAAGCTAGAGGTGACCCAACAGGGTACTAGAGCCTCAATGCCCACCCATATCAAATCTTGCATCTGAGCTAGAGGTGGCCTTCAATATACTAGAGCCTCTATGCTTGTCTATCTCACATCCGAGCTAGAGCCAACCTCACAAGGTACTAGAATCTCCATGCCCACCCGTATCACATCGTGTATCCAAGCTAGAGGCGTTACAACAGGGTACTGGAGCCTCCATTCCCATATGTATCACATCTTGTATCCAAGCTAGAGGCACTACACCTGGGGACTAGATCCTCCATGTCGCCCGTTTCACATCTTGTATCCAAGAGGCGGTACAACAGGGTACTAGAGACTCCATGCCCATCCGTATCACATCTTGTATCCAAGCTAGAGGCGGTACAACAGGGTACTAGAGCCTCCATGCCCATCCGTATCACATCTTGTATCCAAGCTAGAGGCGGTACAACAGGGTACTAGAGCCTCCATGCCTACCTGTATCACATCTTGTATCCAAGCTAGAGGCACTACACCTGGGGGCTAGAGCCTCCATATCGCCCGTTTCACATCTTACATCCAAGCTAGAGTCGGTACAACAGGGTACTAGAGCCTCCATGCCCACTCGTATCACATCTTGTATCCAAGCTAGAGGCAGTACAACAGGGTACTAGAGCCTCCATGTCCACCTGTATCACATCTTGTATCCAAGCTAGAGGCGGTACAACAGGGTACTAGAACCTCCATGTCCATCTGTATCACATCTTGTATCCAAGCTAGAGGTGATACAACAGGGTACTAGAGCCTCCATGCCCTCCGTATCACATCTTGTATCCAAGCTAGAGGCGGTACAACAGGGTACTAGAGCCTCCATACCTGCCTGTATCACATCTTGTACCCAAGCTAGAGGTGGTACAACAGGGTACTAGAGCCTCCCTTCAATGGGTCAGTTTTTCACAATAAATTATCCTTTTGCTCTGATATTGTAATCACTTACTTGTCATTCAATTCCAACAACTTCTAGCGGAGGGATTTTGACACTAAGTATATATGAAAGACCTATTATTCCGACCACACGTAACTATGACAACATCCCCCGCAGCTCCATGAGTTAACTTCATATTGTTATCTTCATATTAAAACTAATATGCTGCTGGATGCCAATTCACATATCCCTATGAAGAGAAATTTGAGTGGTCACCTAAGTAAATATGATTATGCTCAGGGCTTTAATGTGTCCTAGTTTTCTAGAACAGCTTGGAAATTTCAGTTTTTTTCTAAGATCTCTCATATATTTGCTTTACAATGATAAAATGAAATGGCTTCCGATAATCCGACATTTATTAAGGTTTACTGATGGCGGATTAAAGGACTTTTAACAGAAGAGACCAGCTAAGAGGTCACAGATTATCCAGAGAGTGACATGGACAAGAATGTGGCAGCCCATGATGGGACTACAGCGAGATTTAAACATAGACTAGGATTCAATCCGAAGTTTGAAGAAATTTAAAGAGGTATTCCGATTACTAACTAATCAGTGACCTCCGCTGATTGCCAGAAGGTGGGTCCTATGCCCCCCGAAAGACTGGCAAAATAAATGGAGCTGCAATGCGCATGCTCAGCCACCGCTCTATTAATTGAATTGAGAGTGCTGAATATAGAGTTCAAGTGTTTGGCAATCTGCGACACTCTAATTTTGCCCATCTCTCAGGAGACATGGCATTCCTGCCCTGTCAATCAGTGGAGGAACAACCGCTGGGCAGCTGGTTATGTCACTTATCTTAATGTCACCCCTTTAGGAGAATTTGTGCTTTACACTTAGATTTAGCTCTTTAGTGTAACAGAGCTGATGTTGTGTTTAGGGCTCTGCTGTGTTACACTGCCCTGAGTACCAGACAAACCCCTGGTGACTCACTTACCCCTCTTTAAAGGGACTGTTCAAAGATTTGAAAACATACCCCTACCCATAAGATAGGGGACATGTCAGATTGTTGCAGATCCAGCTGCTGGGACACAAGAATAGGGCTCCAGTGTCTCCCTATATGAATGGAGTAGCAGCCAAGCGTATGCGCTTTGGCTCCATTCACCTCTATGGGACTGTTAAAGACCGCTTATTGCTTAGTTTGTCTTTGGCAGTCCCATAGACTTAAATGGAGCTGCAGCATGCATGCTCAGCCAAAGCTTTAATCATACAGAGGGACATGGACACCCCATGCTTATTTATGGTGGGGGTCCCAGTGGTCGGATCCCCACCATTCAAAACTTTTATTCCCCATCGTGTGGGTAAGGTATAAGTTGGAATCTTTGAAGAAAACCTTTAAACAAGAACTCCCAAGGCTATAATCACAGCATAGCTACAATGAACATAGAGTAGAGGCCAGAAATGTACTCATGGGGTTGGGCCAGCATCAGCAACCGGCAAACTCTAGCTAGTGGTAGAGCCCACTGTGCCTCGAGGAGCCCACTCATTGGTGGGATTAATCTGGTCCTTCTTCTTGGAAAACAACTTAAAAACTGTCTTAAAAATGCAAATACTATGACATTGGCACTTCCTCCTCCAACCCTTGGTGCCTTCTCATCGTGCCGCCTGCACAGTTCCACAAGCCTTGACAGTGGAGGCCAACGCAAAGGATGGAGGATGCAGAGGAGTGTGATGGAGAGGAGTTTATTACTTTATATCTGGGACACATAATTCACTAAGAGGGCCCACTGTAAGTCTGTTGCCCAAGATGCTACGTAAAACTGAAGCCGGCCCTGCCCTGGGGTGTATATTCTATGGGTAGAGAACTTAGGTTCTAGACAATCCCTTGTAGAAAACCCTAATTAGGACAGGTTAAGGAAAGGGGTCGAGAAACGCATCAAGAGTGGCCATCTGTTTTGGAAGATGTGACTCCTGTAGTGACAAATGCTGGAAGTGTCGCTCCTCACAACATGCAGAAAGTAACAAGTATTTCATAATCAAAACCTAATTAAAAGCGGAAGCTTACGCTTGTTTTATAATCACAGCCGTAAACGCTGTCACGCTTTTTTTTTACCTTTGAAGCCCTTAGCAAGCAGCAGATCAGATGCGGAAACCAGCTGAACTTATTGATCTAAACCATTTTCTTCACACGCGGGGTCTTGGCAGCGGCGTTTCATCACACGCACAAGACGCTAACAAGCGGCGCAGGGGAGCAGATTTACACTATTCGCATTTACATACATAAAAGAGATATGTTCCCCATCAACCCCTTCTGTTTTCTGCTTGAAACATGACAAATCACAGAAACTCAAACATGAAATAAAGAAGGAAGAAACAGACGCTACATCCCCAATAAACCAGGGGGAACGTTTAATGCGCGCTCTTATAAATACAGGATCGCCAATAAAACCTTAGCACACAGGGTTTTGATTAAAGGCGGCATATACTCCTTTGTAACGAAGACATATTATTCCCTTGTTTGGGCACCAGAGCATCTGGTTAGACTTTACTGGATGAAATAAACATGTACAAAATGTAAATTTGTATTTATATATAGTAAAATATCAGTCTAAACATATACTACGCTGATTAATAACGCCTTAAAGCTACAGTGCCCATTTTTCCCCAGTCATAAGGCATTTAAAGCCCCAGTGCTAGTCACCTAGGATGGCTATAAAACCTCCCAGAAACATCAATAAATGGCAATAAATATAAGTTGGGCACGCTGTTAAAAAGTCTATTCAATCATTTCTAAGGCATATGAGCTTCAGGAAAAGCTGCGTCAACCAATATGGATGCTTCTGTATCTACCACAGGGGCTCGGGGATTGTAGCTACATAGTGATACATCCACGGTTGCTATATTGTTGCAAAAAGACAGATATAGTCTTTTCTAAGTAAGAAGGTCACCGGGTGATAAATTGATGGAACAATTTAATTTAACTTCATCCCGGGACCTCTAGCAATTAGTTGTAATTTCAGGGAGAACTTTGTCGCAATAAGTGATCAATTCCCCTTGGGCCCCCCTACAGGGAAAATGAATAGGCTGGTTACGTAATGCCAGATGTATTGGGTCCTCCGGAGTGCGAGGGAGCAAAATGTCTGTCGTAATCCAGTATCTGACTAGAAGGCGCACCAATGTTTGCTTCCCTTGTGTTATATAGAACGTAACGTACAGAAATACTATAAGGAGCTTTCATAGAGAACACCACCGACAGCTTAATTAGTTATGCCACATAACATGTTATTAGTTATAATGTGTTTTGGCAGCAATGAAAGGGTTAATATGCCAAACAAGATTTGCAAGATTGCATGCCATCTGCATTAACACATTGTAATGAGAAAGCGACAACGATTCTCATTGACCCTTAGGCTCTTCCATTCAGTAGACACAACAAATACTGTATCTGCAAAGACTTCGAGGTGCGGTGATGGCTGCGAGGCTTGAGAAATATTTTTAAAACCTGTTAAGAAAAACTCATAAATGGACCTACGAAAGGGATGGCAGCAAAAGTAGTTCTTTTTAAAAAAAAATCTGTTTGAAAACATTGGCTGAAAAGGAGTGTCTTCTAGGATTCCTTTTGATAGCAATGACTAGTTGCATCATCCTTAGAGATGAGCGAGCGTACTCGGAAAAGCACTACTCGCTCGAGTAATTTGCTTTATCCGAGTATCGCTGTGCTCGGGTCTGAAGATTCGGGTGCCGGCACGGAGCGGGGAGCTGCAGGGGAGAGCGGGGAGGAACGGAGGGGAGATCTTTCTCTCCCTCTCTCCCGCCCGCTCTCCCCTGCTCCCCGCCGCGACTCACCTGTCAGCCGCAGCGGCACCCGAATCTTCAGGGACGAGCGGGGAGATACTCGGATAAAGCACATTACTCGAGCGAGTAGTGCTTTTCCGAGTACGCTCGCTCATCTCTAATCATCCTACTTTACCGGATGTTTACCGAATTCATGGAGATATATGGAAAGACTCCACAATTTGGTGGGTCTAGACCTCTTCACAGGCATGAACGTTCATTTGACCAATCATTGGGCCGTGTAAATGTGCCAACGATCAGCACTGGATAGGTCATCGGCTGATTGCTTAGATTACACTGCAGAAACAAAAATTGTAGATATCGGCACACATCTTCCATTGTGACTGAGGGATGTGCTGCCAATAGTGATGATCCGGTACTACAGAGGACTGATCGAATTAACAATCATTCATCTCTAATATAGCTGCAATCAGTCTGCGCAAAAGCCATTTTAAGAGTCACTCCGGTAAAAACACATTTTCCCATGCCTGCCTCTCCTCACCTGATTGCCTGTCACAGTTTGGAGGTCTCTTCGGTCTATTGCAGTCACTTCCATGTAGTGCAGATTTCTCTCGGATGCTTATCAGGCGTCATCTTAAGGCCAAAATTGTGCGATTTTCTTGCGATGCAACAGCGCTACAAATCGCATGTATGTGAAGCCCATCGCATTGAATGGCTGTGATTGGTTCATCAAGCACTGGCTCTGATTGGCTGAGCCGCAGCACTCGAGAACCAACAACAGCCAGCGATTTCTGGAGGCGGGGATTTTGAACTCCTGACCAGGAAGCGAGAAAGGAAAAACTACAAGCAAGTCTGCTGGGTTCCTGAGGAGATGTGTAACGGAGCCAGACAGCAGCTGTTAGATGATGTTTTTTTTTATTTTTTTTAAATGCAGCTAGGGCTTATTTTCGGGGGTAGGGCTTATATTTCAAGGTCCCCCGAAAACCCTGGGAAAAGAGTGCTACTAAGTCATGCAACTTTGTAGCAACACAAAATCACGATATCGCCACGAGAAAACCCCGCGATTTCGCACAGAACACCTAAGTGAAAGAGGCTTAAGGATGAGATTTTTTTACTTTCAGTTTCACATCTATCCCATGATGAATCAGTACAGCATTAGCTAAAGGCTACACCATTTGTTTTTTTTTGCCTATTTGGCGGTGCAGTTTAATTATCATTACTTTCTATTTTCTTCTAAATAAGCTCCAACCCATAAGTATACAGTCAAGAGGATGAGCTGTGATCTCCTCTATTATAACTGTGTGACAGGAGCTGTATGATCAGCATCAGTAACTGTAATAGGAGTTTCTGTGCTCCCCTATAGGCAGTTTCTGTGTTAGGAATAATGTAACAGCATCACACAAGCTGAGAAATTGACTAGAAACTGAATACATATCCCCAAGCAGATCTGAGCTGATCAAAATTGAGATTACATGACTGAGGAAAAAAAGGGGGCCAGGAGTTTCAGAAGGAGGGAAGAATTAACCAAGATAACACTAACTGATATATATATATATATATATATATATATATATATATATATATATGGGGCTAGCTACAAAATGAAGTAAAAAAATGACTATAGTGCCCCTTTAAACAAGCACCAATTTTGTTGATGCAGTTTTAAATGGTTGCTGTTGACCCATATTCTGCTTCCAGGTAGTTCTCTTTTATTAGAACTGGTCCCCAGGTATGAAATAGCCACAACCCTACCATAAATACACTGCCTACTACTTTACCAGACTCCCTATATATAAACAGTTGTTAAGGGCGTTGTCCACTTCAGGCATTACATTTTTATTAGATAGATGCAATAAACCAATCACAGGGTGTTCCACCGCCATGACTCCTAGCGATCAGCTGTAATGTCATAACAGAACAGCAAGTACCAGAATTCCCTACAGCGCCACCGCAGGAAAAATGAAGCATTACACAGTTCTCATTAAAATTCATGATCTGTCTGTGTAATGTCTCCATGTTCTCTTACTCTGCAGTCACAAACTGTACCTGTAAATAATTGATAGAGCAATATGGGAAATCTTATTATGGCAAATGTGACATTTTATTCCAATCATGAAGGAAGGGGGGGGGGGGGGGGTGTAATAAAAACTAGCACAAAGGAAAAGTACAGGAGTCACCCAGAAGAACCAATTCTGCTACAGAATTTAAGTATGTCCAACCTGCCATAGAAGTATAAGAGCTTTAACCTGATGGGCTGATAGGTAAATGCCAAGGTTGTTTTTGTCTTCTGTACACCAGCGTGTGCGCGCAATTTCCTATATGAGACTAATACAAGAGACTCCAAGGTATAATGTACAAAGACTTGTGAGTTTTACTTTCCCCATAGCAGCAGACATGCTACTGGGAATGTGATCAAACCAGTAATGCCAGCAGCTGGGATTACTCACTGGTGAACTATGGTAACATGTGGGTATGATGTCTGGAGAAGTGTCTGGCGCTTACATAACAATTACTTACAGATTGTTATAGTATAACTCCCTTTTATTTAGATGCTTAAACATAGCTTTTAAGATTTTCTGTTGATTGTAGTTTTTCATTGCCCTGAAATAGGTAATTTTAAGCGCAGCAGAGAAAGAGCCTACAGATCAAAGTGTGGTCTTTGACCATCGCAGAAATAAAAAAATGCTGAACTATTCTGATAGATCCAGAAAATGGAGAAATTGCCTTATAAATGGCCCACGTCAGAACTGTAAAGTTCTGTGCCCCTCTCTCCCCCACCCGAATAGTCATAAGCATACTTTATTTTATCCACATTTGAAAACAGGATTACAGCAAGTTTTTAATGACCTCTTCCCACAGTGATCACAGTCTTTCTCTATGCCCAGCAGTGTTCCCTCCTCTGTATTTTTACATTGGCCAACTATTGCCCAAAAAATTAGTCAAATGAGTGATTTTCACAGTCATTCTGTGTAAAAGCAGGACCCACAGGGTACTGAGTGAGAAATTGCTCATTAGTCGCTACCTTTCAACTCACTGAAACAAAGTGACTAATGAGCAACTTTTCACTCAGTGTAAACAGACAGTTGTTCATCTATGAACGACGGATTGTTCGCAATGAATGGAGGTGGGTAGACTGAAGAGGTCTCCCGGCGCCCCTCCAAGACGTCTCCCGGCGCCCCTCCAAGA
Organism: Eleutherodactylus coqui; assembly: GCF_035609145.1. Taxonomy (NCBI): domain Eukaryota; kingdom Metazoa; phylum Chordata; class Amphibia; order Anura; family Eleutherodactylidae; genus Eleutherodactylus; species Eleutherodactylus coqui. The sequence continues at coordinate 237,339,080 of NC_089840.1, read as the reverse complement.
CGTCTCCCGGCGCCCCTCCAAGACGTCTCCCGGCGCCCCTCCAAGACGTCTCCCGGCGCCCCTCCAAGACATCTCCCGGCGCCCCTCCAAGACATCTCCCGGCGCCCTCCACCTCCATTCTCTGAACAACTATCGCTCCTATGTGAAAGCAAAAGAGTGATCATCCCATGTAAAGGCACCCAAAGGTCACATTCTCATGGTCATGTAAACCCATGTGAGAACAGTAAGCTTTATGCTCCTCCTTCCCAAACTCAAGCGGTCATTCTATCCCCCTCTCCCCACCTGACCTAGCTGGATTTTTAGAAGTTTTTAGTCTTCTTTTATAATTCCCCCAGTGATCACAGCAGTCTTCCCCTCTCCACACAGCAGATTATTATTTACCATCAGCATGCTATAGTGATGTGCCCTCTGCTGGCAGGACGCTGCCTTCTATTACCAGTTACTACATATTGTTTCCGCTTCCCGCTCCCACCTCTGCTAACAAAGATCATAGAAATAGGAGTGAAAAGACAATGGTGGAAAAGTACAAATCAGTTCACAGCTGATTGTAGCATAGCAAAGTTTTGTAAAAAACGTTGACTTTTTGACTGCTAAATTACTCTACATCACTTTCTCTGTAGGGTAGTGGTTTGTCTGTAGGGGGCCAACACAGTTATGCATAATTTACGCCAGAAACTAGTGCACATTATACCAGAAATCTATGCCGGATCATAAATTTTAGGTGGGTTGTGCACCGATGGGAACAGCATTAAGACTAGCCTATGAAACAGCGGTCTTAAAGGTAACCCATCACGTCCCCACAGCACCATAAACTAAGTTATGGTCCTATTAGGGGACGTGACAGGGAGCCGGGCGATGTATTTTTTATACTCGTCTGATCCTGCGATCCAGTGCAGTCATCCAATGAATATCATGCAGTGCTCGAAAATCTGACTCTTTTCAAAGTCCCATGTGCCCGCTCTCCCATAGACTTGTATAGGAGGGCACATGCACAAGACTTTGAAAAGAGTCCAATATTCCTGCCGCCTTCAGAGACGGCACCTCTGGGTTGTGGGGGCAGGAGAGTATAAAAAAAAATACCTCAATCGGCTCCCTGTCACATTCCACAAATGGCATCATAACTTAGTTTATAGTGCTGTGGGGACACGACAGAATACTTAATAAGTGCATTGTTGCAACAGATCTCTGTAGGTCCAGCTTCAGAAACCCCAGATGATCTGCTTTATGACCAGGGGAAGTTGTGGCTGGCCATATATTTCCCCTGCAGGAGAAAAGTAGTATTACATTCTTACCTTTCACTGAATAGCCAATCATGTAATATATGAACAGGTAAGAACTACCAAAGTGATACACTCTTTTTTTTTGGCTAATAGAAGGGTCCCTAATATGGTACATAGAAGGGGTTATGCTGGTGAGACCATTCTTTAAGAGTAAAGCCCCATTTACACACACGATCGCTCAAAATTCGTCAGAAACTGACAGTTTTGAGCGATAATTTTGCATTAGCTACTAATAGGCTAATCAGCCCATTAGAAGCTAACTAGCTTCAGTTGCATGTATTTAGAGAACAGCGGGTGGTCTGTTCTCTAAATACATCACTATTGTTCTCTAGCGGGACAGCTACTGAAAGAATGTTATCAGCGCTGCCTGTGGAGAACTCAGCGTGCGGTCCGTCTTATCAGGGACGCTGGATTTTGAGTTGAGCTGAACTCAGCGATGGGCGAAAAGTGCATGGTAAGTGCCTAATGGGCACACATTTACACGCAACGGCTATCACTCAAAAGCCATCTTTTGAGCGATAATAGTTGTGTGTAAAAGGGCCTTTACCCCATCAATGAAAATAATTCCATTACTTTACTTGATTACACAAATGACAATTCAGATCTTGGAGGGCAAAATAAAATAAAAAGTCTCGTGTACTTACAATGTAGCAGCACAGAGGGGAAAAGGCATGCGTCCCGCAGACATACAGGTGGGTTTTATTAAACCTCTGCAAGAGCCTTATATGGTTGAAACACTCAGTCTGCAAACAAAGGAAAAAGGGAGATTGTTATGTTCTAGCACCGCAGCACTAAATTCTGCTGGTGACGAGACAAACTAATCTTACATTAAACAGTAACCGCTTCATAGACGGACTTTGGCAGAATGGGAGCTTCTTTAAGATATACTATGAACATGGAGAGATTTCACAGAAATAACTACTTGTCATACTTCTTACATGGCAAGAATCTAAACTAGGAGTCCTCCATTCTTGGAATGATTAAAATCTAGTTCCAACGTAGTGCTGGTTCCATAGAGGTGAAAATAGCAACACTGTAATAAAACGTTATAATCGGAACCACTCCTTATATTCGTGATTATTTAATTCCACTGAAGGAAAAATGAGCAAGAGGAAGAAGGACGGGTGGAAGCAAGCAGCAGCAGCATGGTGGCTGAGGGGTTAGCACTGTTGCCTTGCAGTGCTGGAGTACAAGGTTCTAATCTGACCCAAGGACAACATCTGCATGGAGTTTGTATGCTTGGTCTCCTCCTCCAGAAAGAAGAAGAGTATGGTGGTTCAGAGGTTCGCCCTGTTGACTTGCAATCCTGGAGTCTGAGGCCCAAATCTGGCTAATGACAACATCTACATGGAGTTTGTACATTTTGTGTTTCTTCTTCTTTTTCTCCTCCAGACAAAGAAGAAGCACAGTGCAGTCCTAGGCTCTAGTCTGACCAAAGACAACAGCTGAATGGAGTTTTCAAAGTCCTTCTTAAGATTTGAACCTAGCACCCCTAGTTTCCTAGCACCAACGCAAGGTAACAGTCTCTTTAGGGACTTTAAAACAGTGTAAAAAAAAAAAAGTCCAATAAAGTGTACATTTTAAAAAGTCACGTACTTCAAAATGGTACCAACAAAATCTATAACTCTTCCCGCCATTAAGAAAATGCTATAGGTCTTAGAATAGGCAGTGCAGATTCAATAGGTTTTTCCTTTAATAATGTGTTTTTTGGGGCTAAAGTAGGAAAAAAAAGAAAGAAAACAACTATATAAACTTGGTTTTGCAGGAATCGTGCCGATCCAGATAAGAAAATTATCATGTTACTTTTACCAAATGGTGAAAGCCATAAAAACAAAACCCAAGGAACTATGGTGGAATTTCTGGCGTCCTGTAGTGCCAATGCCTATGATCGCTGTATAAGCGATCGTTGTAATCGTACCGACCCGCAGAAAATATGTATTGTGTCATTTATGCTGCATGATTAACGCTGTGTAAAAAAAAAAAAAAAATCTATGGCAGAATTGATGCGTTTTCTCTCCCTGTTATCATAAAAAAAAAATAATAAAAATTTTACGATATAGTCTATGTACCCAAAAGTGGCGCCGATAAAAACTAAAGCTCGCCACGCAAAAAACAAGCCCTTATACGGCCGCATCAATGAAAAAATAAAAAAAGTTATGGCTTTTAAAAAATGGAGATGAAAATCCGCCAAAAATCGTTGCGTCCTTAAGCCCAAAATAGGCAATGTCATTAAGGGGTTAATAATAGATCAACAGGTGTCTACAACCTGAGACCCCTACCTATCAGCCGTTCACTGGGCCCTTGTCTTTGTAAATGAAGCAGAGTTCTGCAGGAAGCAGACAGCTCCGTTCTCACTGCAGTGCTCAACTTTCGTATTACAGCCAAAGTTCCCATTAAAGTGAATGGAAACTTTGCCTGTGATACCAAGACTGACCACTGCAGTGAGAACAGAGCCGTTTGCTTCCTGCAGAAACTAGCTCAGTTCATGAACGTACAAGCCTGGCAAAGAGCTAATCTGTGGGAATCTTGGGTGGCAGACCTTACCATAAATCAAGACCATCAATAGTTGAATGATGTGAATGGACCCCTAATGCTCTTATAGCTATATAAAGTCAAGCAGAAGCAAGACCCAATGCCTACCGTCCAATTTCGCATTACTATACAAGATGTTATGCAACTATGGACACATCATTCTGGCACGGAGGACGGGAGGTGCAGGACCACAACAGAATTTTAAGAGATAGGAGCTAGGTGACTAACACCTGACCATTGATCATAGGAAGTCAATTTTTATAATGCAGTTTAGGGGGGAAAACTAAAAACACTAAAAAATTATAACTAAACTGTGGATCTGAGATTATGCAGTTTTTAGATGGGCCTCAGAATACGCCAACTATCCTGTCCGCTTTCTTTTCGTGTTCCATGTTGTCCTTTCACCTGATTATTTCGGCCTTTGTCCTGGCACGTCTTCGTCTCCTTGGCATTAACTTCCCAGTGAATCTAGAATACATAAAAGAAGGAAATCATGGTTGGAGGCTTAAGATTATTTCCTATTAGACGAGATGGTTTTCATCTTGGATAGGCAGGGTATGGCCAAAACAGCCGCTCTTCATAACCATCAAGCAGATTATTATTAGTCATGGTCCAATAGCACAGTCAGTATTCCTCAAAATGACACTCAATACATAACCCGTACCTTGTACCACATGTAATTGGGGTATGTGCCTCTAAAGTTAGGTAGCAAAACGGCCTACTGTATATAGTAATCTTAAATTATAGAAGGTGGCATAGCATTCACCATCTCTGAATCTTGGTTTATACTCTATTCTACTTCACAATATCATAACCGCAGCAGAGAGTGCCAAATCTAGCAAAGGAGTTGCCAACTGAGAGGCAATGATCTGTGAAAGAGTTCGAATCTGCATTACAGAGCCGACGGATCAGGCTACCCAGGAGGGCCTCGAGGATTTCACTAGCATTTGGTCGTTAGTGAGGCCTGTCTCATTAAAAACCAAACAGTGTGCACACTTATAGCGACTTTTTAGGGACTAGCAAGCCTACTATTAGGATAGCAAGGTGAACACTGTTCTTTGGGGACATTGTAACATGGCTCATTAGCAGAGATGAGCGAGTATACTCGCTAAGGCACATTACTCGAGTGAGTAGTGCCTTGGCTAAGTATCTCCCCGCTCGTCTCTAAAGATTCGGGGACCGGCGCGGGTGACAGGTGAGTTGGGGGGGGAGAGAGGGAGAGAGAGAGATCTCCCCTCCGTTCCTCCCCGCTCTCCCCCGCCGGCCCAAGAATCTTTAGAGACGAGCGGGGAGATACTCGGCTAAGGCACTACTCGCTCGAGTAATGTGCCTTAGCGAGTATACTCGCTCATCTCTACTCATTAGCATCAAACTCTAACTGGAATTTCTAACCAAATCTAGCTTGGCAATTTAAGTAAACCAGTATTTTAGTTTTTGCAAATTGCCTCAGTATCTCACAGGGCGCAGAAAGTATTGTGATATCCACAAAGTGTGCACGTCGAGCCACGATGATTGCTCTTATAGACTGTGCTGTTAATGTAACTATCTTATACGAAGTGTGAAATCTTATTTTCAGTTGCGCATCACATGGAAGCTACGTAGTCGTAGTCAGGATTATATAATGTACTGTGAAACTTTGATTGCCTTCAAAATGGTTTCTTCAAGCTGCATAACCTTGTTACCCATCACTTCAATGGTTACAATAAAAGTTTACTTTTTTTTTTACTTGTAGACTACATTGTATTCCCACAACCTGTGCCCCATCCCGTCACCCACAGCACAGGTATCTGGAAAGGATCCCAGTGTATTGATAACATAACTACATTTATCATCAGCTATTTCAGTGCTGAATACTACGTGGCTCTCAGCTTTTATACCACGTTCACAACTTGTTACGCAAGAACATTTCTGGCCCTACTAAAAAAAAAAAAAAGTGCTATTGCGCTTTAAAGCTTTGTTCTGTGCTAAAATGGGCATCTGCTGCCATCTGATCCATCTTCTTTTACGACTCCCAAAAAGCAGTTTTGACAGAAGTTCCCTTAAAGGTCTATTAACAGCCTCTATTCAGCAGTATCAGAGCTAATGGGGAACAGACGATTAAAGGGGTCATATAGATTATAATGAAATGGTTCCCCGAAGGCTCTCCCGCCCGTTGAGGCTCTTATGTTGTAGAACAGGCACTTTAGTACACAGGAGAGCATTTTCTAAACAAGATGACCTAAAAGTGGCTCTGGCGGAGAACCAGGATGGGGACAAGGTTCATATTAGAAAGCGGGTTCCAAAAACATCATTAAAGGGGTTGTATCATGATAGATGTAAGAGCTGCCTCCAGGGATGCCCAGCAATAAGACGAATATTCCAGAGAAGACCACCGCCAGCCAGACTGATGTAGCCTGCATATGAAGTACTACATGGCAGCCGTTCAACTAGATCTCTATGTAATCCATGGACGTAAATCCGCCAGGGTGACGGTTAGTGAGGATGACGGGATAAATTCCATTAAGGAGCCAAGGGGTGAAATTCAGACAGCAGATTTGCGGTGGATTTTACCTGCACATTTGCACGGATAAAAATTGACAACTGATTACAGTACCGACAACTAGATGGGATGGAAATGGCATCCGTTCTATCTTTTGGAAACTACTTTAACCCTATCAGGACCGTTTTTTTCCCCACGTTTTTATTTTAGTTTTTTCCTCCCCATTTTCCAAGAGCCATAGTTTTATTTCTCCATTGACATAGTATAAGGGCTTCCTGCAGGACTAGTTAAATGGTAACATGTAATGTTCATAAAAACCTAAAATTTGTTCGTTGCAAGATGCCCAAACTCGCACGAATATAAACTCCATTCTTTTGAAGATGAACAATTTTTTTCCCCGCATTGCAGTGCAGGAAAGACCCACGGCATGCCCCCTCTCTTTGGGCGTTCCCTTGGAATGCCTCACTCATTGTTTGCAATGGGGCTAGGAAAAACATTGCATGCGTGCAAGGTGCATGTGATGTGATGCAAGGTTTCTTATCGAAAGCAATGGGAAACACCTGCCGATCCCTCCCTGAAGTGATGAAAAGCATTTTTTACACAAAAAAGCCTCTGATCGGCGGGGAAATCCCACATTCCTGAGCCAGATATTGGGCCGAGTTTCACAGACCGTTATCACGCTCGCCCATGTAAAATTAGCCTCAAAGCACAGTAAAAATGACATATGACTAGAGATGAGCGAACCTACTCGGCCACGCTCCTTTTTCGCCCGAGCGCCGCGATTTTCGAGTACTTCCGTATTTGGGCGAAAAGATTTTTCGGGGGGCGCCGTGGGTGAGTGGGGGGTTGCAGCGGGGGGGGGGGGGGAGAGAGGGAGAGAGGGCTCCCCCCTGTTCCCCGCTACTACCCCCCGCTCCGCCACGCCTCCCCCGCCCCCCGGCGCCCCCCGAATCTTTTCACCCGAGTACGGAAGTACTCGAAAATCGCGGTGCTCGATCGAGTATTCGCTCATCTCTACATATGACCTTTGTTCTATGGGTCAGGACGATTACGGTGATACAGAAATAATACAGATTTTAATGTTTTTCTACTTTAAGTTAAAATTGTATTTTCTTTTTGAAACAAAAATTGCAGTTTTTATTGGTCTCATTTTGAGAAACATACCTTATTTTTCGCTCTATAAGACACTTTTCCCCCCCCCAGTGTTTCATTGCAGGGGTTGCCAATGGGGGGCAGGAAGAGGTCACCCCTTCCAGTGACCATTTACATGCGCAATCAAGCTTTGAGCTTGGCATCTAAGCAGTTAACTGGTGCAATCAGAGCCACCTCTGATCACAGTAGTTGCCCGCGGCTGTCAATTGTCAAAAACAGCAGATAGCTGCCAGGTGTGGGGCAGAATCTGCTCCTGTGCCCGCTCTGTACATTCATATATTTACGGTATGAGGTCAGGAAGGGGTCTAAGGGTTATCTGTGGACAATGTATTGTTTTAAAAAGTTACCAGTGGAGCGAGGGAGTGATGATTTCAGCAACAAAAAGGTCATGTGATCCCTGCAGCCAATCACTGGCTATCGTGAGTCGGTGACTGGCTGGAGCCTCATGTCAAAAGAGATAAAAATGTGTACCAGCAGCCCTGTTTGTAAGCCCTCGCTGGGCTGGATCGGGTGTATCTATGCAGCAGCCAGCCGGGAATCCAAACCACCGTTTCCCAAAAAGGTATCCAAATAGAAGAGGGCTTGGCAAAGTGGGTGCAAATGATGAAAAAAGACTATTCACCCATAATGCACACAGGCAGCGATGTTTTAGCTAAAATGTGTCCTTTTTCAAGCTTGACATTCTGGGGATATAAAAATCCGCACTACAGGTCAATTTATGCCGTGGAGTTTCTTTTTCCTCAGCATATGTACAGTTTTGGGCACCGGTACTCAAGAAGAACCTATCAGAGCTTGAGCGGGTACAAAGACGAGCAACTAAAGTAATAAATGGAATGGGCGGACTACATTACCCAGAGAGGTTATAAAAATTGGGGTTATTTAGTTTAGAAAAAAAGACGGCTGAGGGGCGACCTAATAACTGTGTATAAATATATCAGAGGACAATACAGAGATCTCTCCTATCATCTACTTATACCCAGGACTGTGACTGTAACAAGGGGGCGCCCTCTACATCTAGAGGAAGAAGGTTTATACACTGACATAGAAGGGGATTCTTTACTGTAAGAGCAGTGAGACTATGGAATTCTTTGACTGAGGACGTGGGGAGGTGAAATAAATAAAAGAGTACAAGAGGGGCCTGGACGCCTTTTTTGAGCCATACAATATTACATGTTATAGTCACTGATTACGCCAAAGGGTCGGTAATCCAGGGATTATTCCGATTGCGAGACTGGAGTCAGGAAGGGATTTTTAAACAAGGAGCATTGGCTTTGACCTCATTGGGTTTTTTTGCCTTTCTCTGGATCAACATTGGGGGGTGGGGAGTAATAGGCTGAAATGGATGGAAATATGTATTTTTTACAGCCTTACATACTATGTTAATATGGATTCGATTTGTTGAATTCTCATCCATAGTATCTGTACTGTAACATGCTAAGTATTTTCAATACTTAAAAGGGGTTGTCCCGCCGAAACGGGTTTTTTTTTTTTTTTCAATAGCCCCCCCGTTCGGCGCGAGACAAACCCGATGCAGGGGTTAAAAAAAACAACCGGATAGTGCTTACCTGAATCCCTGCGCTCCGGTGACTTCTTACTTACCTTGCGAAGATGGCCGCCGGGATCTTCACCCCCGGTGGACCGCAGGTCTTCTGTGCGGTCCATTGCCGATTCCAGACTCCTGATTGGCTGGAATCGGCACACGTGACGGGGCGGAGCTACGAGGAGCAGCTCTCCGGCACGAGTGGCCCCATTCAGAAGAAAGAAGACCGGACTGCGCAAGCGCGTCTAATCGGGCGATTAGACGCTGAAAATTAGACGGCACCATGGAGACGAGGACGCTAGCAACGGAACAGGTAAGTGAATAACTTCTGTATGGCTCATAATTAATGCACAATGTACATTACAAAGTGCATTAATATGGCCATACAGAAGTGTATAGACCCACTTTGTTTCGCGGGACAACCCCTTTAACTCCGCAGAGGAAAAGCAGCAGCATATATGCCACGTGTGGACAAAACATAAAGAGGTGGTATAGTAATAAAAAGAGGGGTGAACTATTTTATACTCCAGAAACAGCACCCACTCTTGTCCATGGGCGATGCCTGGTATGGCAATACCCAGCCCATGGGTTAGATTGGCATTAATAATCGTTGCCAAGTGATAACATCTACAATGTAATGACAGTGGCAAATTTCGTAAGAAAACAAATGTCTCCTCTGCAATCAAGTATGTTACATGCTGGTCATCATGAGTCACACTGTACAGAATTTTTTTTTCATTTCGTCCCATAGCAGCTAGTAATATGATGATATGTTCAATCAATTACATAGAGGGCTTTCGAATACACGCAGAGAAAAAAAAATGACTCAGAAGCAATATAATGCCAAGTTGGCCTCTAATACCATAAGTCATTTACCTTGTGTAACTTGGCAAAGGAAACTCATCTGCCTTTAGGATACAAGGAGTGCCCTATTATCATCTAGTCACAGGGTTGTCGAGGTTAGAGATCAAATACATTGTTGGTGCCGTCACAGATTAAATATCTTGCTGACAACAGAACTGATACTTCTGTTTAGGTGTAGTCATGACTCAGACTTGCTTGAGGCTTCTACTTCCATAGAAGAATACCTACATGCCCTGCTTTCCCTCGTCTCTCGTGTTCCAACACACAATGCACATTTTTTTTATGTATCCGCACAAGCACCACCCGTAAAAAGACATCAGAGGTAGGAAATTTACAGCCGGCGTCGTTCAAAAAAGTTCTATTACAGTAGTGACTTATTTTCATTGACGACACCCTAGAGAGAGGTTTCCACTCCCATTTCTACCTTAAGGGCTACGGACACCTTTGGGGAGGGGAGGGGGGCACATTTTTTTTTCACTTAAGATGTATTTTAGTTAGACAATCGTTTTTGCAATAAACGAGAAGACGACAAGCAGGGGGATAACCACAGCGCTGCTGATGAAGAAGGAGCGAGGTAAAAGGAACACTGAAGTTCACGGAGAAACGCGTTTCGGCATCATATAGACACCTTCTTCTGCTCAATTGATGCCCGTCTTGCCTTCTTTTCCAGTAAAGTTAGGATCTCTTCAGGAAGGGGGGCCAGTGTCCAGTAAGTCAAGGCCAATCAGTGCTTTTTGGTTAGTTGCAGTTCCACCATAGTACATAATATGAACTGTTCTTTTTGCTTTCAGTCTGGAACATTCAGTAACGAATGCAGTGGTGGTTGTGCATGTTCACCACCGCTCCATTTATTTCAATGGCAGCGCCGAAACCAGCAGAGTTCAAGTGTCCTTATTGAAAGGAATGGAGCCCAATGACCACTGTACTCATTACTGAACTCTGCAGACCATCACTCCTCGGATCGGTGGGGTCCTAGCGGTCAGACACTGATCTGCAAGTTATTTGCTAACCTATAGATAAGGAACAACTTTCTATTCTTGGGAAACTCCTTTAACCCTCTCAAATCCAATGTGTATCCTGGTTTTCCTAGGGGGCTTACTCTTTTTCTGCCGTTATACAACGGCGCTATCTGCTGGCTAAAGCCAGTACTGCATGAGGTGACACGTTGAACAGGCTCCGACAGCAGAGAGGCTGGTAATATACAGTAACAGAACCCGGATGGCCGTCTTCCAACATCAGAGCTGTACAGCCTTAAATGATAAGGTCTTTAGATGTCAGACAGTGGATTGGAAAGGGTTAAATACATGACATTCCCTTTAAAGCTTGGAATTGGTAATGTAAATTGTTTAATTCTTGTCCAATGCTAAATTCGAGTTACAGATTTGTTGAGCACTTTGCATGCTCGCATGCCAAAAGTCTGTAGACAGGATGAAATCTGCTTATCTTTTGTAAAGAGGCTGGTTCGGCAGAAAATGGCAGCAATTGACAGAACCAAAGGGTGCTGAATGGAGCCCAATGACTCTAAAGGGGTCTGTACGGCTTCCGTCTGGCCATCTGGCATTTTATAGGATAAAACAGCAATGCATGCAGCGCTATTTCTTCCTGTATTTTAGCTAAATTCAGCAACAAAAGGTCGTTGGGCACAGGGTTGGATTCTGCTGCGGGCTCCCAATTACGGAATCCGACCCACCCGTTTGCATGCGGCCTTGCACAGAGCGAGAAATCATTTGCACAAGTGAACGATGAAAGAGTTCTCTCGTTTGGATAGTTTATACAGGCAGAACATTTTTTTCAAATATCGTTCACTTGATCATCCAGTTGTACACATTCGATTGAATGATCGCTGTTCAGACGCAGCAAGTTGGATACACAGTGAACAATAAGCGAACAAATTCTCGTTCGTTGTTCAATCATTGGCTGTGTTTCCACTGAACGATCATTACTCAAATTTGAACAATCCAACAATTTTTTGAAGGATAATGGCTTTGTGTAAAAGGGCCCTAACAATACCCATGGTGAATTCCGGACTCCAGTAATACACCGATGAAAGAGTAGAACTCAAACAATGAACTATTTGAACCAGCGAGCAAAAAAACCCCTCCAAAATACTTACTGTTCTCCAGGATCTTTGAGAAATGTCACTTGAGTTGAGAGAGAAGATGGCACCTCTTGCCCCAACATACAGAATTCCATTTTCATCCTCCAGGAGTAAAGTGCTGTAGTTTTTAACATTATCGTTAAACCATTTTGCATCAGAAAGTTCTGTGGAACAAAAACAGCAGAAACTAAGTATAAAGTTCAAGTGAGAACATAACGGAAGGTACTTTTCTGCTTAGAATACTTGGACCTCTAGAAAGTAAGGAAAAACTTATACTACTGCGTGATGTGGCAGAAAACTTAAATGGTACGCCTCACGACGAGAGCCCCTGCCCATGGGGCATCATAAAGAGGGATGCCCCACTATATGCCAGAATGAAAAGGTGTGGCTCCTATTCTGGTGGACCCGGTCCTTCCAGGCATTACATTGATGGTGTAAGAGTAATCTAGAATAGTTGTTTCTGCACATTATTCCCCGGGGTTAAAAGAGTTCACTTAAAAGACTCATTAAAACGGTCAAAAGAGGAACAGACTGGCTAGAACCAGTTTGTGGAGGGCATGTGAAATGAACTAATATATACAAACATCATAGAAGACCTTGTTTTGTGATTTGCATCAAAATGCTGCACTTCTGTTACTTACAATAGTGAGACGATTATTACCAAGGCTTTGCATTTCTCTATATAAATTATGCAAATAAGTTAACGCTTCAGAAGAGCTTGGAAACATCATTTGAGTGTTTCTCATTGTGTTCTTCTCCAATGCATCGACTAATAATTAGGCATACCTGATTAAAAAAAAGACTACAATATCTGGTAAGCATCACCTATATTGAATGTATACTCTAAGACTAGTTTTACACGGGTGAGCGCAATATGGGGCCATGAATGCTGCCCCCATATCACGCTCCCCACCATGTAAAAGCACAATGTATGCAAGGAGTTTTCATGTGATAACAGCCCCGCATCACTTCAGAGATGAAGGGATCCTCCGGCGCAGCTGACAGCCGTGGCAAAGAATCGCAGAGTTCTTCCATTGCTTTCAAAAGGGCAGCGCTGCTGGCGCAAGCCCCACTGAACACAATAGAGCTGCGATGCGAGATCATGCATCCAGATAGATTTGTTTCTCACATAGCATTGTGGTGCTATGCTGGAAAACATAGCTTATGTGTATGAACCCTTTCGAATGAATGGAGTTCATATTTGTGTGAGATTTGTGCGTCTCGCAACGCACAAATCTCACGCAATTTTCTCGGCTGTGTGAAGCTGGCCCAACAATGGCCTTCCATCTGCGCGACAGGGATGTAACACTACATTTTTGATAATGCTGCAGAGAAAATGTCCTCTTGTTTGCAGCTTTCCCTGGCAGTAACAGAATTTGACATTTAAATAAAAAAAATTGAAAAAGGGGTTAGCCTACCAAAAAACATCATCTATCCACAGAATGGTTGATAAACGTTTTATCGCTTGGTGCCGGACTACTAGGACCCCCAGGGATCATGAGAATTGTGTATCTCAGGTCCCACTAGTGAAAGTAGCAGCACCTCTCCCATTCACATCTATGGAACTCAGAGTGTGTCGCTCTACTATCTCCATACTGAGTGAATGGAGCAGTGGTCACATTTGCACACCGCTCCTCCATTCACTAGGGTAACTTGGCGTACATCATTCTTATAAGACTTGGAGATTCCAGTCCTCAGACCCGCAGAAAACAAACATTTATCAGCTATTTTACGACAGAGTCTTAAGACAGCAGAAATGCAATCCTAAGCTCTCGCTCACGACCTGAAGGTTGCGAGTTCAAGTCCTGCATGGTTCAGGTAGCCGGCTCAAGGTTGGCTCAGCCTTGCATCCTTCCAAGGTCGGTAAAAGGAGTACCCAGCTTGCTGGGGGGTAATAAATGAATTACCTGAAATCGCTGCGGAATAAGTTGGCGCTCTACAAATATTAAGATTTATTAGTATTTTTTATATTTATAGGTGATAAATGTTTTTGATGGGAAAACCCCAGTAAAAGCATTGAGTCATCCTCTTATGTCAAGTGGTAACGACTCTGTTTAAGCATGTATAGATGTTCTGGGAAAGCTGGCTGACAACCAACATTGCTAGGTGACAAAAGGACATAGCTTTTCAATACTCTTGAATTAAGACTCCTACTAGGCAAAACTGTACAGTAATACATCGATATATAAGTAGTGATGGGTACCACTGAATAAGCAGATTTTTTGTGATAGCATGCAGAATAAAATTACTATATTACAGAGTACTGAAAATTAAACCATAAACTAAAAAGGTGAGAAAATGGATCTATGAATTTAACATGTACATTATGTATCCTAAATTAGATAAGTGTAACTGCATTTTCTTAAAATTTTTGACATGTCATAGGGACATTGTAAAAGTTTTGACAGTTGGGGGGTCCAGACAGGGGCGTAACTAAAGACTCAGGAGCCCTGATGCAAAACGTGAGCTGGGTCCCCCCCTCTATCTGTACCCGTACCCATACCTAAATCATTCTGCACAGAGACATAACTTAAAGCTTCTGGGCCCCAATGCTAAACCTGTAACAGGGCCCCCAACTATAATGCTTTATTCATAGTACTGGGCTCCCTATATGGAGAAGAGAGGCCTTATGGGCCCCCTTAGGCTCCTGGGCCCAGGTGCAACCGCATCCCCTACACCCTCTATAGTTACGCCCCTGGGTCCAGATGACAAGATCCCCACCAAACTCTAGAACGAGCCAGCTAAAGTGCTCATTAAGGCGCGGTCACTAGCTGGAGAATGACCCATAGACTTTCTATTAAAGCCCGCCTTTAGCTAGCGGGCAGCTGGCTCGTTCTAGCGATTTGTGGAGTCTAGACAAAACTTTCCCAGTAATCAAAACTTTTGGCACACCCCTGTGACATATCAAAAGTTTTTTAGAAGGCACAGTTGCATTTTAAGAGGAGTAAAGTAAACAATTTGAGAAGGGCTCATGGAATCTTAACCCTCTGGTCAGTCCAGGTAGATACATGTAATCATTGGAAGTTTCAAATTGGATGAACTTGTATTACCAGTTTCTGTCCTTTTAAAAACGGTGTCAGGTTCCAAAGACTAACCCTTAAAAATAGAGATTGTGACTGTGATACAGACTGCACTTTTCTCCCTATGTTTTGTAATTCGAATTTCAGAAATCTTTGCTCCGCCCTAAACCTGCAATTCGGGTCTGCATGCAGGTTTTTCTTATTTAGCCAGATTTCTTTTTCTATGGCAAATAAATTGATGCGTATTTCAGGACGCTAATTCCTTAAAGACTTAATTGATTTATTCAGTCTGTTGTGGCAGGATTAGCTTGGGATCGCCTTTTCTTGGTCTCAAAAGGACACGTTTCTCTGCACCAAAATCAGTAGCCAGAAGTATATTTCAAACGGACACTAAGCCAGCTTTATCAGCACGGTAGCAGTAAAATCAAGCAGAATACAGCAGACATTTACAAAAACCACATTGCCTCTCTAGGACTTATTAACCCACAGTGATGCCAGCTTGCAAAACACCATACTTTTTCAACCATTCTCACAGATCACTTTAGTGGCTGACACAGACCATCTTTCTGTGTCCCCCAAGTAGAGCAACTATTAGAGATGAGCGAGTATACTTGCTAAGGCACATTACTCGAGCGAGTAGTGCCTTAGCCGAGTATCTCCCCGCTCGTCTCTAAAGATTCGGGGGTCGGCGTGAGTTGCGGTGGGGACCGGGGGGGGGGGGGGTGGAGAGAGGGAGAGAGAGATCTCCCCTCCGTTCCTCCCCGCTCCCCGCCGGCCACCGAATCTTTAGAGACTAGCAGGGAGATACTCGGCTAAGGCACTACTCGCTCGAGTAATATTCACTAACTGGCTTAGCCAATTAATCAGCCAGCAGGTGGTCATGTGACATGCATATTTACTATGTATTTAAACACAGCCTGTAATGAGTGTAATACGCACCAAAATAGGACATGCCGCATTTTTTTTTCATGCATGTATAACACGCATGAGGAAAACACAGGACTGAATGGCCCAATGTAAATCAATGGGCTTTTATCACTCTGTATCAAACATACGTCCATGTCAGTGAGCCTTAAATGTGTAGTCCATAGAGGGAACGGGCACAAGAACAGATTCCATTAAGATTAGGGCATGCCCTATGGTACCAACATCTTCTCTTTCTTCACTGCCACAGTCTTGCAGAAATAGGATTCTTCACATGTGGCTGATTTGTTGAAGAACTTTCAGAGATTGTCCTATGCAACTGAATGTGCTTTGCAGAAATCCATGCACATGCTGCAGAAACAATGCCAACCTGTTCCTGTAGACACATTTGTATACCCTTGAAGCTCCATCTGTCAACTCTGATTTGCAAATTGGCTTTTTTTTTTTTTTAAAAACATGCCAATGTTTTTTTTGTCCCCTTAACTTATCTCAAACTTGCTGTTGCATGACCCAGGTAGCCCCCATCCATGAGACAACCTGTGATTAGACTGTTTTGGGAAGACCCTTTTTACTATAAGGGAATGTCAAAAAGCAAACAAACCCTTAAACCATATAACCAAGATTAGACATCCTACAAACGAGGTCACAGACAGCAGAGACTATGTAACAAAAGGAATCCGTATGTGATTACTACCGCTACTGTGCAGAAGCAGTGAATGCCATCACTAACACCGAAGAATAAAAGTGGATTCATTCCTGTTTTAAAGGCAAAGCTCGGGCTTCACGGCTACATCCGAAAGCCCGGAACAATAGTGGTTGCTAGGCAACATCCCCTACAGACAAGTAGCCAGAGGGAAAACTGCGCTGCACTTTATGCTGCCTGCCAGTCGCCATGGTGTGGCCTCAGGATACAAGGTGGTTCATGTATTCAGCTCATCTGCTGACTCAGTATTTCAATCCTCAGGAGGGAATACACAGTAATAGCTAGAGGCCGCTTCCCTCCATAGTGCAACCTACCTACCAACACACACGTCTTACAGGTTAAATAAGAAAGCATATCCGTACCACAATGTGAAAAAAGTATCTTATAAGATTCAAATACTGTGAAATTAGTTTACCATGGCATCCAATAGTTTGGAAATTCTGTTGGTTCCATGTTTGTGTACCTTAGGGAGTGTACTCATGTTTTGCACTATGATGTGGGATGCCGTCTGGGGGTTTCATCAGAGGTGCTAAAGACAGCACTGTGATGGAACCCCCCGAATGGTAACGAACGGAACCCTTCACTGTCATTACTGCAAAGGATGCCACTTTGGTGTCCATTTGACAAGGGTTCAGTTTCCAACATATTTGGAGTATAGGAGAACTTAACCTCTTAACGACCGGCCCATAGTCTTTTTACGTCCTCACTTGCTGGGCCTTATTCCCTGAGGATGTAGAAATATGTTTCCTGCAGGGATTAAGGCCCTGCAAGCTGAGGACGTGGCAGCTCCATGCTGCCGGCTCCCGGAGGTAGCCGGCAACCTGGAGCTGCCATTCCGGGCCGCGGATCCCCTCCCCCGGTCACATGATTATATAAAAGTTAGTAAACAGTTTTAAAAAAGTGAAAGATTCAGCTGCCCTGATGGATCCGATCCATCGGGGCAGCTGAAAGTACTCACCCGCCTTCGCCGCGATGACCGGCGATGTCCCAGCCTCCAGGTCCCGTCGGCGCCTTCTGCGCATGCGCGCCAGACGTCAGGCGGACACTCAGAAGGCGCGCGTGGCCTGGGAAATTTAAAAATCCTTTTGGTCCCGGCTCCCATGTGTAGCCGAGAGCAGAGGGATGTCATCGGAAGCCGCTGTATGCGGTTCCTGGTCACATGATCGCTGCTATCCAATGGATAGCAGCGATCATGTAAAGTAAAAAAAAGTTTTAAAAAAGTTATAAAAAAAAAAAGAAAAAAAAGGTTACGTTTCATCTCCCCTCACGGGTCATATCCGTGAGGGGAGATGAAATAACGTACCTAAGGCACCGCATTTATCCGTGGACTTCACCACAGCTTCTGCGCACGCGCCCGCCACCAAGATGACGGACGCATGTGCAAAAGGCGCAGATTGCCAGGGTAATTTAAAATCTCCCTGCTCCTGGCTACCAAATGTAGCCGAGAGCCTGGAGGTTCCTGGTCACGTGATCACCGTTTTCCAATTGAAAACGGCGATCACATAAAAGTAAAAAAAGTGAAAATTTCCCCTCCAATCACAGATCAGATTCGTGAGGGGAGGTGAAATTACTTACCTAAGGCCTCTGGCGATGTTCCCCGATGGGATCTTTATCCACGGATCTTTCCCCAACTTTGGCGCATGTGCCCATTAGCAAAATGGCGGACGCAAGCGCAAAAGCTGTTGAGGGCCCTGGAAATTCAAAGTCCCCTTGCTCCTGGCTACTAAATGTAGCCAAGAGCCTGGAGCAGTGACCGAGGGCCGCAGTGAGCGGTCCCCGGTCACGTGATCGCCGTTATCCAATAGATAATGGCGATTACGTAAAATTTAAGACAGTTGAAATTTGATGCGCCTTTCCTTTTGAGCCCCATTGTGCATACAGACATAATATTAAGGCCACAATGGGTATGTTTCTGAAAACGGAACAAAAAGGGGGTATCCATTTTGGGGTGAACTTTTTCATTCTTATGTATGCTGTACAAAAAAAAATGTTTTTAAAATGACACAACTGCCAAAAAAATTAAAATCGTAATTTTTTCCATCTGCTTTGCTCAGATTCATTCAAAAACTGTGGGGTTAAAATATACAGTACACCCCTAGGTGTATGCGTTAAGTGGTCTAGTTTTCAAAATGGGGTCATTTGTGGGGGTCCTCTGTCGTTTTGGCCGCTCAAGGGTTCTACAAGTGGGCTATGTGGACTAAAACGCCTTAACGCAAAATGTCTGTTCTAAAAGCCACCGGTTGCTCCTTTAGTTTTGGGCCCCGTTGTGAATACGGACATAATTTTAGGGCCACAATGGGTAGATTTCTGAACACGGGACAAACAGGGGTATCCATTTTGGGGTGAAAGTCTTCATCCCTATGTGTGCAGTACAAAACAAATGGGTTTAAAAGTGACATGATTGCCAAAAAAATTAAAATCGTAATTTTTTCCTTCTGCTTTGCTAAGATTCATTCAAAAACCGTGGGGTCAAAATACACAGTACACCTCTAGAGGAATTTGTTAAGGGGTCTAGTTTTCAAAATGGGGTCATTTGTGGGGGTTCTATCGTTTTGGTACATCAAGGGCTCTACAATTGGGCAATGGGGCTGAAATCGCCTTCAAGCAAAATGACTGTTCTGAAAGTCACCGTCTGCTCTTTTCGGTTTGGGCCCCGTTGTGCATATGGACAGAAGATTAGGGCAACAATGGGTATGTTTCTGAACACAGGACAAACGGGGGTATCCATTTTGGGTGCAAATACGCATTTTCATGTGCATTATAGAAAAAAAATCCCATCTTTTAAATGGCATATTTGCAAAAACATGAAATTTTATTTTTTCTCCTCTAAATTGCATTAACTCCTGAAAAAAATCTGTGAGGTAAAAATACTCACGACCCCCCCAGTGAATACATTAAGGGGTGTAGTTTTTAAAATAGGGTCATTTGTGGGGGTATCTATCATTCTGACACTCATGAGCCTTTGTAATCTTGGCTTGGTGCCGGAAAATAAAGTGTTCCTCAAAATACTGAAAATCAATGTTAAATTTGCACGTCTCTTAAATGGTTAAAAAAAACTTTCTAATGTGCACCCAGAATAAAGTAAACAGATGGAAATATATATCTTATCAAGAATTTGTACAGTATGTTTGCACATATTTGAGATATCGCAGTTGAAAATGTGAAAAAATGAAATTTTTTTCCAAATATTCCCAATTTTGGCACTTTTAATAAATATACACAAATTCTATCGGACTATTTTCACCACCTAAATGAAGTACAACATGTGGCGAAAAAACAAATGTCAGAATCACTTGGATAAGCAAAACCTTTACGGAGTTATGCTATGTCAAAGTGACATGTCAGATTTCCAAAATTTGGTCTGGTCATTAAGGCGCAAACAGGCTTGGTCACTAAGGGGTTAAGTCAACTACACTATTCTATACTCCAAAAAGAACAAAAACTAATGCAAACTTTGTCTAAATGATAACAAAGTGATATGTGTTTTAGTTATGCATACATTCCCCCTTAAGTGTCCCTTGCTTGGAGGAAAAGTCCCTATTTTTGGCCCTAGCCCTTCTTTCTTCCTTAAATATTCCTCTTTTTGACCTTGGAAGTAGATTTGTTTTAATATACTTTATATAATTCTTCATAATCTATTATTAGTCACAGACGAGAACCCTGAGCACTAAATAGTGAAGGGAAAAAGTGGAAGTGTTATTTTGCTATTCGACCCAGTTATCATGTGACTGCCGGGTGCCCACTGCACAGCAGAGCTGCAGAGTCCTAGCAGACCACTACTGTCACTACAGGGGAATGTTTTCCCCTGTAACTGGGGTTCCTATGGATGCCCCCACTACAGCTGAAAAGTGTCAAATTAAGAAGAAAAAAAAACATCTGAATTATGACATCATGGGAGACACAGATATTAAAAATAGTTACAAAAATAAGTTTAAAAAAAATTACAAAATTAAATTAAAAAAAAAAAAAAAAATATATAATATATATAATATAATATATATACCGGTATATATATATAAATAAAAACATTGCAGATGCCAACCAAAACCTTCGCCATATGTGCCCTGTAATCTGAGACTATACAGGTTATATATCAAAACCTCCAAAACAAAACCCATCCCTGTACGTTTTTTTTTTAAATCTATAGCTGTTTATTTTTAAAATTAGCAAAATTAAAATAATAACATTTTTTGGCTTTTTTTACCCAAAATAAAACTAAAAAAATGGGAAAAAAAATTAGACCTACATGTCACGAAAAAAA
Source organism: Eleutherodactylus coqui (assembly GCF_035609145.1). Classification (NCBI taxonomy): domain Eukaryota; kingdom Metazoa; phylum Chordata; class Amphibia; order Anura; family Eleutherodactylidae; genus Eleutherodactylus; species Eleutherodactylus coqui. The sequence goes on along the minus strand of NC_089840.1, from coordinate 237,318,227 downwards.
AAAAAAACAGCAAAATATTGGTAGCTAAATTAAAAAAAATAGGGCAGTAAAACCACCACATGGGTAAAATCACTAAAAGTGTCTGGTCCTTGAGGACTAAAACACTCCAGTGGGGTAGTTTTTTTTGCAAATATTAAGGCTGCCTGTCCACGGGCATTGCTGTATCCAGTGGCAGATCTACGCTGCGGGAGCCACCACCCAGGAGCAAGAGTCGGCAGGCGGATCTTTGCTGTCAGTCTATCTGACAAATAGGCCGACCGCGAAGGACCACAGAGAATCGCGGCAAATCGCAGCATACTGCGATTTGCCGGCCGCGAGTGTTGCTATGGAGAGCTTTCCTGCGGGAAATGCAGCATAAATCCATCTGTGGGCATTAGCCCTTACAGATACATATAGAAAAATAAAATTATTTAAATATAGTTGATGGTATCACAAAAGTACCAATTGGAAGTTTAATTGCCGGTTTTTGGACTTTGGACATAAACCTCCCCATCCTCATCACATCTTGCGGTTAGACAGATGTGGCGCCATTTCTGCAAACGTGGAAGACTCTTATTTCTAGTCCTGGATAAACCCATTTAAAGGAAGCTGTGAGAACGTTTTACGGATTCCACAGAAGCAACCAGATAGGCAGGGAAGCAATAATACGAGAACTCAGCAGATCACAACCAGGATTTATGGCTGTAGGACAAAACAATTATGATAATGTAAACACTTTCAAACAGGGTGAATTATAGATTCATGAAGACTTTATTTCTCATTACCTCTGTAATCCACTGGAGTGTACTTGGATAAGAGGGAAATAAGCAGAGATTTCTGGAGCAACCATTCCAATTTATGACAACGGAGTGTTCTTATTAGAGGAAACATCGCAGCAGGTTATTGACAAATGCCCCCGGAATCACTTAACTAATTGGCACAATGTACCAGTAGGCCATCTCCAAAGACTATATAAGTATACCGTGTAGAAAAGTCTGATATCACTATATGATAGATATTTTATTAATCTTCCTACGTTTGTTCTGTCTAAGCAACACGGCAAGAATTAAGTCTTAGCAACCTAAAGACTTATCCATGCACTTCCAGTTGGACAACTCTAATGTCTACTTTGTAGATCCCTAAGAACTGGCCTATAGCTACACTTATAGGGTTCGTAAAGGAATTTCTGGGATTGGAAAAACAATGCCCCTTTCTTCCAAAAAAAAAAAAAATCTCAGAGTAAACAGGATTGGATGGACACAAAACCAACCTGTTTGGTTCTTGTTTGCCCAGACAGGAACATTGGGGGACAATCATGCCGGAATTTGGAACTGACTAGGGCAATATCTGTATGAAGTTTGCATGTTTTGGTGCAAATTATATTGGCTTCATCTGGGAATTCTAAAAATGTACTAATACGTTAATAGACTTCCTATGAAATTGGCACTTGCATGTCTTAGGTATGGAGATAAGATTGTGAGCCCCAGTGCATAAAGTTAAAGGATTATTCCCATCACGGCAAGCTAGGGGATAACTTGCTGGTCACAGGGGTTCCAACCGCTGGGACCCCCACGATCCCAAGATTTCAGCCATAAAGCACCTTGAAGTGCAGTTAAGAGGCATGATCCTTTGCTCTATTCACTTCAATGGGAGTATCGATGATAGCTAAGCATTTGAACTTCGCTACCTCCGGTGGTCCGATTAGAGAGAGTGGACATGCATGGCCTCCTTTGCTAACACTTCAGGATGCACTATGGCTGAAATTTCGGGAACAGTTGAACACCCATCGATCAGCAAGCTATCATCTATCTTGTGGATAGGGACTAACCCTTAACCCTTTAAGTTGCCAATACACCTTCAAATAGCTGTCTGCCAAATGCTTGTTCAGCCAACAGCAATTTCTCCCGGCTGTCCCATACAAATGAATGTTCAGTTTGGGCAAGCGGTCATGTGTTTTCCATGGGACAATGGAAAACGCCACGAGCAAAAACCTCTGGCAGAAGCTTATTTCATCTCTGAGAAGAACAAAAAGATGGGGTGTTGAAATTCAAGATGCCTGATCCTTCTTTCCCTGGACATCATCTGTTAGGGAAAAGTTGGGAGGCCCCCCTTACACATACAACAGTTAATCTGATTCAGACATTTTTTTCCTGATCAGCAAAGCAATGGGAGCTAAATAGTGGGCAGATATGAGCCTCATGGATAAAATATCATTATAACAACCTCCGAGTCTTGATGTGAGGATTTCATGCTCTGTTACCAAGGTCTAGACAGGCAGAATAAGTCATTGAGCAGCATTAAACTTTAACTTGTGTCATCACTCACCTTAATCTGCAATTCATGGATCAAAGGCCTCAGAGTAACAAGCACATAAGTACTTTCATGCATGTGACCTATTCACTGACATTTTGTGTCTGAGCTACAAGCACATTAGTATCATCGCAGCTCCATCCACAGCCCAGACCGGACTCACTAGCTGAAGAGTAGATAAATTACAGAAGATTGTAATGATGAGGCTACAAGGCGTGATTTTGTTGCATCACTCTTCCAAAAATTGTCACTCAAGTATTTTTAATCCCTTATCGCCCATTCATTCAAAATATCCACATTCACAGTGTTTTTTCCCCCTTTTCAAGCACTAGACTCACACCCTAGGGCCAATTTCATAGGAAGACAATTTACCTAGCAAGGACTTTTGTACAGACTTATTCAAAATCACATGTTATAAAGCCTAACTCCATGTTCTTCAGTTAGGCGAAAAAACAAATGCATGAGTTGGAGCCCAAACTAAAACCGGTCAAGTGGTAGTCCCATGTGTAAGTACCTTTACCTACTGAAATAACAAGCATACTGGAGATATCAGACAAACAATTGTTAAATTTACCAATACACACAGCTATGAAAATAAAGCTGGCCATTCACATTAGAATGATAAAACCGGAATTTGACATTCCGGTGGGATGAGCCGTCCATCTAATGTCTACGGAGGCCTCCCAATTCTCTTCTGAGAGCAGATGTCAAGGAACAGAGGAAGCAGGCGAGCCAACGGCCATACGATGATTGCTCACTTTTCGTTTGTAGTTCATTTTATTACCCCCCCACAAAGCTGGATGGAACCTTGAGCCGATAACCTGAACCACACGGGGATTGAACTCGCAGCCTTAACACTCTGCGCCACACGAGGCTCTACGATGATTCCGAAAGATTCTTGTTTGAACAAGCCAACGATATATCTGCCTGTATAAACAGGCTGCACAAGCAGACAAGCTGGCAGTGACGTCACTCGCTCGATCAAACGATAATTGGCTCGTCCAAAAAGACCCTTACACAGGGACCCTGTGTTGTTGGTGTCCTATCCACTACATGGAATATGAAGCCACGTGGCTCTGCTGCGGACCTGAAGCCAAATACTCATAATTGGTCAAGACTTCACAAAGAGGTTGTAGCTTCATCTACAAAAATACCTAGCAGAACAAAAAACACATTGGGAAAAGCATGTTGAAACAAATATTAGCTATGGTTAATTAAACATATCGGGTTCGATTCTTCTAAATCATATATACGGATGTTTTGAAGACATGCCATATTAAAGTTATTCACTGGAGCAACTCCTAGTCAATGTGGTGGAAAAGAAAAGCCATTGGGAATTTACTGACAAGCAATCAATCATCCCTTCCCTGTAATATAGCAATGGTGGAACCCCATTCCATCCCTTCCTTCCGTTTTCAGAACAATACATTTATAGCCATGACTTATTATGCACAGAAACCCACAAGAGAACCATCAAGATTAAGATCTCTGGTCCAGTGTCGGAGCTTGTTCCTACTAATCACCAGGGAGATACCTTCTGTGCAAAAGACTCCTTTACATGGAAAAGCTGGACGAGCGCCTGCCAGATATTCCCTCAGTGCAAATCAAAAAATTAGGTCAACTACTAGGTCAAACTATGAAGCATTTTCAGAAAGCGTTTATATTAATAAGATATTTTAGTTTAATAGCTTTTCTTCAGAGTTCAAGCTAAACCGCGATCCTATTTTCAGTCCTCGTTTATCTTACGGTTAACACTTTATTGGAGCTTTAGAGAGGATCCTACAAACAGCCCCGTAAAACACGTAAATACAAATCTGCACACGACTTGTGCTGGTCTAACATTGTGTCCAGTCCGAAGAGATGTGATATACAGAAGGGGTCGTAAAATATAAAGCGAAATAGGTCTAGGTTTAAAAGTACGATCGGCATCAATCAGCAAAAACATTTCCAAAACAAAATTAAATAAATCTAAATTTCAGAATTTTTTTCCCATAGGAATGACATTACAAAAATATCACAAATAAGCCAATACAAAGAGCCATTTATGGTTTTGACATCCCTGCCCCCACCCCAATGCCCTGGACCGCTTGCTTGCATGTCCTAAATATTCCCAATGGTGGACTGGCCTATTACATGGTATGTGGTCCTGCCCTAAAATCCAAAAATACTGGATAGATATTAATACCCTCATACATAGAACATGGAAGCATGTATTACCTCCGTCCCCACAAACATACTTCTTTGACTCTTCGCAACCCACGATAAAAATGGCAAGACTGTCACACATTATATTGTTTGTGAGTAAACACTGTTGATTACAATATTGGCTACAACCACAAGTGCCAACAATATCTGATATTATACAACAGATCAAACGCCTCCTCAATATGGATAGGCTATAAACACAACGACGGGCAATCACAGGCCAAAAGATTCTTCCGACAGTGGCGTTACTTCATAGTAACATTTCTCACTACCTCATGTGTGTACCCCTTTAAAGATACCCCTTTAAACGCCGGCCATTTAGGGAGGTTGAAACTAGATGGCTAAATGGGAATTCCAAATAACTCAGAAGGTTTCGATATTTTGAATATGGTCCACATCTAGGCCAAGGTGGAGAGTCCTAGGTCCAAGGTTAAGTTTTATGATGTTTGAGATACTTTTAAGACGTAATGTAAAATATATGAATACATACCCTTTTTTCCCTTCCTCTCTTTCATGTCTCTGTCATTTTACTTTAAATGTATCTTCTGACAATAGAATATAGGTAACTGGAAGCTCTAACCACTAGAATCTTACAGGTTTATGTACAAGCTCATGCGGTTTCCATATTGTAATGCAACGTACCATTATTTCTATTTTTCTCACTGTTATATTATAACTAAATGCCAATAAAAAATGTTTTAAAAAATAAATTATATATAATATGTAGTTTTCTCCTATTGAATAATTTGTACGATTATGGACAGAACGTTTTGTCAATGGCCACCTTAAAGGGGTTGTCCCGCGGCAGCAAGTGGGTCTATACACTTCTGTATGGCCATATTAATGCACTTTGTAATGTACATTGTGCATTAATTATGAGCCATACAGAAGTTATAAAAAGTTTTATACTTACCTGCTCCGTTGCTGGCGTCCTCGTCTCCATGGAGCCGACTAATTTTCGCCCTCCGATGGCCAAATTAGCCGCGCTTGCGCAGTCCGGGTCTTCTACTGTCTTCTATGGAGCCGCTCGTGCAGAATGCAGGCTCCGTGTAGCTCCGCCCCATCACGTGCCGATTCCAGCCAATCAGGAGGCTGGAATCGGCAATGGACCGCACAGAAGAGCTGCGGTCCACGGAGACAGAGGATCCCGGCGGCCATCTTCAGCGGTAAGTATTGAAGTCACCGGAGCGCGGGGATTAAGGTAAGCGCTCCGGTAAGCTTTCTTTACCTCCCTGCATCGGGGTTGTCTCGCGCCGACCGGGGGGGGGGGTTGAAAAAAAAAAACCCGTTTCGGCGCGGGACAACCCCTTTAAATTGATAAAGCCTCCTTCAGTAACACTGGCTATGTGTCAGCTAAAACACATACTAGTAGCTTCCTAGTAAAACATCTTCCTTTCCCCTCAGGCCATTTCCAATAATAAGCTGCTATTATAAAGTGGCTTTCTATTTAGTACCAAACAGATTAGACATATATCATCAGAACCCGCCAACTTTGGCGAGTCCGGAACGCTTATCTAATATGTACGGCAGTCTCCCAAGTCTCCCCCGAAGGCAGATGTCAAAGGATATAAGGATCAGGCAAGTTGGATTCCAACTGCCGGGGCCTTTTGTTCTTGTTGAGATAAACTGTTGCCAGATATGTCCGGCAGCTGCTTTCTCCCCGCTCTAATTACAAAACACATGCATGTTGGCCAAGCAGAGGGTGAACGAATATGGGAGTGTTGTGCAAGACAGCAGTCAGCCTCTGCTCACAGCTATCTTATGTAGATGTGGCCTTAGGCTCCTTTTACACGGAGTGATAAATCGTTCACACGAATGAGGTCAGAGTTCGATCATTGCAACAGTTTATACAGGCAGAGGAATCTTTTCGATTTCATTCGATCCGTTATGTAGTCAGTCATTCACATTCACTGTACGATCCAACGATATAATCGTTCTGTGTTCTGTGTTAAAGGACCCTTGTATTAGGGTCACTTCTATGTTATATACTCCGTTCAGAGCCTCGATTACAGATTCCGTAAAAATTGTCTTAAACACCAATGCATGTAGCACTGTATTAAAGTATACTCAAAGGGTATACCAATCAGGCACGTCTAAATTATATATATATATATATATATATATATATATACACATATACATATACACATATACATATATATATATATATATATATATATATATATATATATACACATACACACACATATACACACACACACACACATACATATACACATACATATACACATACATACAATGCATCGGAGAAGAATGAGAAACGACACTAGTGTGTTTCTAGTATTTCTTCTACTTTATTGCTGCAATGCAAAAGGTTTTATAGAACAACAACCCACTCACATCCCCCACAAGGTTAAACAAGTCAACAATCCAAAGTCTACAACATGTGTGATACTTCTATCTTGGTGAAACATTACAAAGGTTGTTATGACAAAATTGCATGCTCAGCGTCTGGAACCGTGTTAGTAAAACTACTTAAGTGTATTTTGTTCATATACGTTTTGCAATTCAGATGGCACAAGTGTTATGCACATGGGAGACTACTACATAAAATATTATTCAATACTTTCACAACTGTTTTTCTGATAAATTGACATAGACCCCTGTAGAAGTCGATGAGGTCCATTGGGTCCCACTGGTATCCATCATGTGATTGATCCATCACAGCTTGAATTTTGTTTTCATGTTACTATGATGGAAGAGAAAAACTGAATCTGTCTAAGGTTATGTTCACATCTGCGTTAGGAGAATCCGTTTTCCTGCTCGGTTATGGGAGTAGGAAAGGGGAATTCCCTGATGCAACGGACTATTTTGTGATGGAACAAAACAATATCAAAAAAGGAGCCAATTGACTTCTACTAGGGTCTATTGGTTTTTACTTGGCCTTTGTCTGACCGTTTAGCATTTTACTGCATGCAGGACATTTTCGTCCTGCATTTCCTTCTGTCAAAGAGGCTCTGAATGGAGATGTGAACATAGCCTAGTAAGTGTGGCCACTTAAAGTGTACACAACTGTAAAGTTAGATGATAAATCATTGGCTGCCAACAGCCACCATAGCAGGAAGCTTACAGCCTACATTGTTCACATAGAACTCAATAACAAATACTAAACTATCTTTAGTGGTGGGTGAAGACAATCAGATTATCATGTAGCTCTATGGCCCCCTGCACACGGGGGGAAATTCCGCGTCAGGATTTCCTGCAGAATTTCCGCCCGTGGCCACTGCCATAGGATTGCATTAGAAAACGCAATCCTAGGCAGAAGGCCGCAAAACAAATCGCGGCACGTACTATTTCTGCGAGGCCCGCACAGAAATGTCAGTAGTGACGGGCTGGCTCCGCTCGGCGCATGCCCCAGCTGGCCAGCAGCCGGCACATCACAGAGCCGGAGCCGCGGGAGCAGGTGAGACCCGCGCTGGTCCCTGCAGGGGCGCGGGTGAGATTCCGCTGCAAAAATTCTCGCAGCGGGATCCGACCCAGGCGTCTGCAGGCGGCCTATGGCAGTGAAAAGGGATACATAGCTCTATGAAATAGAATTAACACATAAATGCCCAAAAGTATTTACAAGTTCATGAGCTACAGAACATGGGTTTCCATATCTTTTGATGGGTTTCCAGCCAGGACGTATCTGTCCAAATAAAGGAGATGGAACAATACCTCTGCAGGGCCACCTATTGGATGGCAGCATTCCTGCTAAGTCAATGTTAAGACTCTTTATACCAGCCTTGTAACTATGACTGGGAATTGAAAGCCAAGCCAGAATCCATACACAGACAGCTGTTTCGGGGTGTTTGCCCCTCATCAGTGTGCAGTAGGTTTGTGGCTTGGCTAGCAAGAGGCCTGTGATGTGGGTCAGGAACGCTAATTTTTCTCCTTAGGGAGAGCACCTAGAAATTGAGTGAGGAGACTTATAAGGCCATTCATGCTCCTCGGTGTAATATGCAAATAAGGGAAATGGAACAATACCTCTGCAGCGCCACCTATTGAAAAGCAGCATTCCTGCAAGTCAATGTTAGACTCTTTATACATACCTTGTAACAATGACTTGGAATTAAAAGCTGTATCTGTCCATACATCACATAGAACACCCCTTTAAACCAAAGACGAACATAAAATCCAAATGCCTGCCACATCGTCTGGCAAAATCAGCTATCTGTCAAGGGTTTTGAGAGCATGAACTGCAGTGATCACCTCAATAGCAGCTCTGAAATTAAAGGAATTGTGAGGAGACAACCTCTATAAACCAACACGGCAAATATCCAGTATCTGATTTAAAAAAATCAGCTTTGAAATGTGATTGAAATAATTGGGGTACATTAATATCTAGAAGAATGTTGTATTAAGTCTCATTACTCCTCAGCCTCTACAAGGGTTCAGCTTAACAGCAACAATTTATAAATGTTCGCTGATCTGTTCTCTCGTGCCGATCCCCTAGCTGCAGCCCAGATATAATCTGAATAACCTTCTCTATTTATTACTATTAGACAGAGAAGCTTCCTATTTTTGTTCTTCCTCTAGGAAATGTTTGACCTTGACTCAAGTCATATCTATTCTGCTCCTAAAACCATTGGTGTGTAAGACACAGATAGAAGACTATTGTTAGGCACAGGGGTCTTTGGCTTTACAATTAGCTGTAGATTGAGGGAGATTATAAAAGAATTAAAAAGTAGGAAACAAATGCAATAGGAAACCCAGAAATCCAAGTCCCATCAAACTGAAATAAGCCTTTTTTTCTCAGGTCACCTGTTACACACAAATTAAAGAAAACAAGAAGAAATTAATCTGTGTTCTCCAAAATATTTTCAAAAGACTTATTGTGCATGCTAAGAAAAAACGTTTGAATTTAGTTTTCTCTTATTTACTGTCAAGCCTAACGTTCCTTTAAAATCTGCCTTAAAGGGGTTGTCCAGATGTAAACTATCGCTGGCCTATTTTTAGGGCAGGTCATCAATAGGAGGTAAGTGAGATTTGTTACCTGGGACCTCCGCCAATCAGATGTTTTTTGGGTTGTTGCTCTTGTGCACGGTGCTGATTTCTGCAGGAAGCAAATAGCCCCATTCCTACTGCAATGGCCAGCTTTGGTATTGCAGGCCAAGTTATCATTCAATTCAATGCTAAATGTGCTTGCAATAACAAGCCTGGCCACTGCAATGAGAATGGAGCTATCTGCTTCCTGCAGAAATCAGCTCAGTGCACAAGAGCACCAGCGTGGTGAATAGCTGAATGCTTTGGGTCCCCTATCTACTATTGATTACGCACCCAGAAGATAGGTCCCCAATAGTTTTCAACTGGTCAACCCCTTTATCTTGGCCATACACTTTATGACAGCATTCACTCAAAAGCAATTCATCCCTTCTCCATATTCTCAAAAGGGGAGGGACAGTAAAGAGCTTCCATGTAAATAATGTAAAGTAATGCACTAAACTAGTTATCATTTTATTCATTGATGGCTGCTCATTAGCTAGGACTCATTAACCCCTTCAGGACCAGAGGTTTTTTTTTTCTATTTTTGATCCCCGCCTTCCAAGAGGCATTGCTTGTTTTATTTTTAACATCATCATAGTCACATTACGACTTGTTTTTTGCGGGAAGAGTTGTATTTTTAATGGCACCATTAAATGTACCACATAAGGTACACAATTTTTTTTTTCTTTTTTAATTATAAAGCGGGCAGAAATAAAGGAAAATGCAATTGCACCATCATTTTTGAGAGGGTGGTTTTCAGAGCGTTTACAGCACAGTAAAAATGACATATGTCCTTTGTTCTGTGGGTCAGTAGGATTACAGCCATATCAAAATTATATAGTTTTCTAAACCATTTTTCCACTTTTTAAAAGTAAAAAAAAACAAAAACTTTTCTTAAACAGAAATTGCTTTCTGTTGCCATATCTGACTCTTTATTCCTCAACTGGGCTGTGCAAAGGCTTGTTTATTGTGGAGAAAAGTGTAGTTTTATTAGTTTTTTGGAGTCGGGATAAGAAAAAAAAAACAATTCTGCCATTCCGTTTTTTTTTTTTAACGGCCTTCACTGCGCAGGATAAATGTTGGGATATTTCAATAGTTCAGCCTTTTGCATACATGGTAATTATCCCCCCACTACCCTGTTACAGTTAATCACAAAAATCATTAAGCACCTCCCCCTTGTTTAAGCCCTGCCCCTCAGCATTCCCCCGGTGTCTGAAGGAGAAGCCAAGAATTTTTTCTGTTGGATTCTGTATAAATTAGACATAAAAAATACAATGCCCTATATCTCAGTATGAAACTAGAGTCGCATAGAATACAGTTTGACCGGATGTTTTGGCACTATACAAGCAGAAGCTTGAATTAAAAGGGGTTGTCCGGTTGTAAACTATTTATGACCTTTCCTTAGGACAGGTTACCAATACTAGATCAGTGGGGCTCTGTCACCCAGGTCCCCCACCAAACAGCTGTCTGCCAAGGCCAGCACATTCATGCACTGAGCTGATTTTGGGCAGGAAGCAGACAGCTCCGTTCTTATTGCAATGCCCAGGCTTGGTATTGCAGGCCAATTGTTTTTCCAGACCAGGAGGGTCAATTTATGATAAAGTTGTAATTATTATGGGAGTGATTTTCCTGCCATAATCTCACTGAAGGACATTTTAACCTCATTTTGCCAATAACGTATAACAATAAATTGCACTCAGCAAAACTGAAAATTATATGTTAACCCAATGGAAAAAAAACCTGCTGTGAAATAGCCAATATTATAATATTGCAGTGTTTGCTATTACATAATGGCTGTTATCTTAGACGTGAATAGAGCAAAAAAAAAAATCAAGGACAAAGCAGCCGTGGAGGGTGACATTACTACAGCATGGTGACAAAAGAAAATATCAATATTAACTACTGTATCTCATATGAATCATGGCTTTGTTCCATAAGACGTTTTTAGAGTGTGGAAGGAAGTTGAAATTCAAGGAGAAGGATCTTATGGAGTACAACGGTCTAAGGTCTATGTGGAGGTCATCTAGGTCTATTGCCATGGCCAAGAAGAGTTAGACTTCGTTCACATTTCGCCTTTCCCAAAAGGGTCTCCTTTTCACATTTAAAGCCTACAGTTCCATCCAAGGTTCTATCTCAATGTCCTTTTCGGCACCGAGCGGGAGAGCAGAGGCTGATTATTACAGGATAGGAAAATGGTAGGTTTGTTGGGCTATCTAATGACAAAATACTATCATGGTAGCTTTTTTCGGGATGTGAAAATAGCAATAAGAATACAAAAGGACTTCATCAAAAAGTCTGAAAATGACCTACTTGGAAGACATAAAACAATGCAGTCATAAAAAAGCATTTTCCTATATCACATCTAAAAAAGAAAACAAAAAAAGCCTGTGAAACGTAATGATCCTCCAAAGCACCATGCAAGACTCTCTATACCCTCCTGGTGCTCTATCCCACAGTGCTCTCCAAAAAAATCCCCCCTCCCACCTAGCTAACCGAAACCCTACTGTACTCTGATGAGGGGCTCCCAGAAACAGCTGTATGTATATGGATATTCTGGTCTGGCTTATATTCCTAGTCATGCTCCAAGGTCTGTTAAAAGGTTTGATATGGACTTCCAGTAGGTGGCGCTGTGGAGGATTGTCTTATCATTTGTTTGTATGGCTTTTTCCCAGGGAACATTGCATGGCCTCTACAGAATAAGACTCCTTACATTCTTCTAGTGCCCTCCAACAAGTAGAAACATTCCGTGTAGACCCAAAAAAAATTTTAAACAAGTCCCCGAGTTGTATAACATGCTCAAAATCTATTATTCCTATAATATATTATGAATGTATATACCGTGTTTCCCTGAAAATAAAACCTACCCAGATGGTAAGGCCTACCCTAGCCTACTCCTCAACACTGAAGGCGCATCTCTTACTGGTAACTGGCCTTGAATATCCCACTTCCAGCAAGTGAGTGCTCTGATTGGTTCATCGCGCCAGCTCTGATTGGCTGAGGAAGCGCTCATAAACCAATCACAGCCATTCAATGATGTCATTCATTAAACGCCAGCTCTGATTGGCTGAGGAAACTCTCATAAATCAATCAGAGCACTCGCTTGCTTGAGGCGGGATGTATTGAAGGCCAGTTACCAGCAAGAGAATGCTCTCTCAGAGTTGAGGACTACACATAAGTCTGCTACAGCGCCGGAGACTAGCACAAGGGACCCGGATGCCATCTGCTAGTGAAGTATAAGCCACCCCCCGAAAATAAGAGCATGTGCCTCTTTTTAGGCAAAAATGAATATAAGACAGGGTCTTATTTTGGGGGTATTAGCTTAGAATAAGAAGAAAATAAACTGGTAACAATAGGACAAGCATTAGAGTTGTCACTCAGCTGTATATAGCATTTACTACTCAACCCATTTTCTAATACTGCAACAGACAGACAAGTAACAGGTAAAGTTAACGCTGCATTAAATATATATTGATATGTAACAAGTGATACTGGACTAAACAAAAAAGACATAAACTAGGACTATACAAAACATGCTGTGACATTATTGTAATCTAGAATCAAAAGCACTTAAAGTACTTCATAAATGGAAGATAAAAAATGGCCTCTATAGAAAAGTAGCCCAACCTAATGTGAGCAAAGTATCATTTTGATTCCGTTTTCCTTAAGGAGTGGAGAGGGGAAACAGGAACAAGAATCACACTTAAAGGAGTTGCAGCTCTGTTATTGCCTGTGACGTCCCGTAAACCGTCCCAAGACTGCAGCTGTAGACAGAGATCGGAGCGGGGGACCGAGCAGCAGCGCAGGACACAGCGGGAGCAGGGAGAGGTAAGTAGATCCCTATTTGTTATTTTACTGCATGCCGAAGGGGTTGTCCTGACATCTTACAAGTTGGACAACCCCTGTAAAAGAAAACTCAATAGAGCTATATCATCAGCTCCCTCTCTTCTACCTGTACCCTTTAAGGGCCAGGGTATTATGGTTCAAAAGGACCCAGACACCTTTAAGGCATTTTACCTGTGTGGTGGTTTATCAGCCTATTTTTTTTTTCTTCACCAACCAAAATTATTTGTGTTGTGCTTTTTTTTTTCAATGACATATAGGGCTATTTTCTCCCTCCCCCCCCCCCCCCCCCCCCATTTTTTAGTTTTATTAGGAGTAAAAAAAAATCTAAAAAAATTAACTTAAAGTTTATCTTTGCAAATCGTATATTTACGCAAAAATAAGATAGGACAGACAGACATGAGATAGATACCATGTTTCCCCCGAAAATAAGACACTGTCATATTAATGTTTGCCCCAAAAGACGCACAGTATCTTATTTTGGGGGAGTGTCGGAATACTTACTTAGCAGGCGGTGTCCCTGTCCCACTCGCTGCTCTGCAGGCGCTGCGGCAATTTTCCATGCCGTCCTCCGCGCTGAAAGAGCATTCTCTTCCTGGTAACACCGCCTCCAGCAACAGATTGCTGCGATTGGCTCAGGACCACAGGGACATGATGGGTAGGTCGAATAGCGGAAGTAGCACTTATGCTTTGTCTATTCACTGCGGAGCACTGACTGAGCGCTATGTAGCCTGCAAAAGAGAAGGCAGAAGCACTTAAAAACTGTTTCTGCATTCTCCTCCGGGTCCTCAGCAGTGACTAACAGATGAGGACCCAACCTGCTACTGCTACATTGCAGGGGCTTTAATCCCACACCGTATTTTTACCATCACTGAGATTAAAGCCCAGGACCAGATTTATGGTGCTTGGTCCTTTTCGGGTTAAACACCATTAATAAGGTCATGTCCTACATTTATACAGATCACAGCAATATGCTGTATACGACAGGGACTGTTCTATTGCTCATTGCATAATACCAGATAAGCTGTCCCGCATTCTCCTATATTAAATTGCCATGAGTAAAAATAAAGCTGATAAAAAGCGAGATCTAAATAATGTATAGCCCCTCGGGCCACACTAAATACAACACCTACAAGGACTGCCATATAGATGGCGGAGTGATATTAAATGCCAAGTGACATGTACTTTCAGTCAGTTAATGCCACTTAAAAATGTATCATGTCTATTATCCCTTCGGAGCGTTACTACGAGCAGCCGCTCGGGGACATGTTCTAGTTGTTCGAAGCAGGAGACATGTGAAGGTCAAACATGAATAACCTACAGCGTAAACATCCCCTAAAAGCAAAAGCGGCAGCAGTTCACGATAAAGCAGGAAGGGTGCCCTCTCCTCTCACCAGTTAGATTCGTATCATTCATTTTACAGAAAAAGGCGATTTCACGGTCAGTATCAGGCTGGTCATACACATTAGATAGTACTCAGGTTATCTTTTCCTTCTGTAGAAGACTCTGGTTGTAAGGTGTGACACTGAGTTGCAGGAATGCTACCTTCTAGTAGTTGGCGCTGTAGAGCTATTGTACCATGTTTCCATTTGCATAGCACTCAGCCTTCATGTCCAAAAGCCCAAGAGATATGCAGGCTCGACTGAGCATGCAAGGGCACTGAAAAAAGGAGAAAGCCACTGCCAGACACCTCTAGTAGAGGGCTTATCTCCCTGAAATCCAACTACCCAATCCTTATTTCCCCTGACATCTGCTATCAGGAGAGTAGGGAAACTCCACACATAGATGATTGTCCAGTCCTACTAAAATCGTTGGGTTGGGCGAGTATACATCTGATGTGTATAGCCGGGCTCACATGAGTGGGTCGGATTCTGCGTGCGGATATCCGCAGAGGAAGACCTGTGAATGATCGTGGAAACGAATTGCGTATGGTCACGTATGCATTCGGTTTTCCGCATAGATGAATGCAGATGGACAGTCCATGCAGAAGAAAGATCGCAAGCAGGGAATGATATCAGGTAGTAGTCCAACCCCCTGGAAACATCCTTCTACCACCCAGGCAACATTCCCTTGTGCTGTTTTGGTGAGAGCTGTTCTGAGAGCCTTCAGAACAAGATACTGCTCTCTAGGTCTGGCTGGTTTATACTACTTATTTGGAAGTAGTATAAACCACTTTAAAAAAAAACGAAAAAAAAAACAAAAAACTTATATTCTTGTGCAGGAAGAGCCAGAGGAACAAGCGGAGGTTGCAGACAGCAGTCTGGATGGGTGTGTGGTTCCCCAGACTCTGTCCTGCATTATCTTGCCCACAAATTCCAGCTTTCTTTATTCCATTTGCATCTGGTCTTCTAACAACGTGCAAGCGAATCCGCATATGCACTGTGTCCCGAACGCATCCATAACGATCGAGAGAGCTAATACGTGCAAAGTCTGCGGTAAATTAGAGCATTCTGCTATTTTTCATTTGCTTGCGGAATCCCCAATTCCTACCCGTAAGTGTAAGTGAACTGGGAAAAGTCAGTGCATTTCAATGCCCATGTATTACCGTGTGTATCATACTTGTATACATATGCAATCTGCTTGTGTGAGACCCACCTAAGGTTGGGTTTCTTGGACCCCATCACAGGGAATATTTCTGGGGACATTGTAACCTATGTTATAATTGCAAGGCCAGACATATTAATATGGTCTCATAGGTTATCTGTGAATGATCCCATAAGAAATAGACCCTAGTGGCAAGTAATTGTCTCCAATGTCACCTCTAGATGGGTTTGTCTTCTGCTGTCCCATTGGGCCCATTATTGTGTTATAGTCTGGGCCTTCTGGATGTTCCTCTGGTACTCTGATGAGTCAGCCCAACTCTTCTCACAGTAATGGCTTATTCACAAAGGCCTTTTTTAGGTCTGTTTGCTGTCCAAGTCTACAAGAGACTAGAATTGAAGAGCACATGGCTCTATAACAGCCAAAGAGGCTACTTACACATGCAATTTTTTTCACACAGGGGCTAGAATAGGACATGCAACGAGTGGAGCTCCGAAAGTATTGGATAACACAAGCTGTGTACCTCTGCAGTCCGTTGTTTTTTATGCATCAGATTTTATGGGCATTCCCATGGGAAACTGTCCTAAATGTATGTGAAATGGTGACCCAAACCTTCTCCTTCACGCTATTGTGCTTCCTCACCCGGGATTCTATGTTCATGCTTGTAACTAGTAATGTTGACAGAAGTTTATTATCCAGGTTGCAGACTGAAATGTTGATCTCCATATAACACCGCACCTTCTAGACACTCTCACAGTGTTTACCTTTCCCACATCTTTACTATGTTGTCTATATAACTATCCTACACCGATGACACTATTTCAACAAAGGTAATGAATCTCCTATTGCAACCATGGAAGAGGCGGTGACCACGGAGATTTCTTTATATCAATATTCGTCATTGGGACTTGAAGAGCAACAAGGAATTCTAGTCCAGCCAACAACATAGCTCTCGCCATTCCATGCAAGCTGGAAGAACCTTTAATATATTCATTTTCAGTTCCCTATTTCAATTGAAGGGGTGAAATGCAGAATTTGGTGCAAATTTTCCACTAGAACCTCCCAAAATTCCATAAAAATGTATATAGATGGAATTCTTCATTTGTAATGCTGAGGATGTCCAAGGGTTTTAAAAGAACCTTCACTGCACAGAAACAATGTACAAAGACCAAATGGAAGAAGGGAGACTTGAAAAACAGGCTCTCAACTTGCTAGTTGCTCATGAACACTGTAAGCAATTCTATTGAAACTGTTGCCACAGCTATTTAACATGCTTTTTCTGTGTGAGCACTACCGTATTCGCCAACACTAAAGGAAAAATGTTGCGTTAAATGGTTTTCTTGCTTCTACAAACCATTGTCACATTCTGCCCATCCCTTTTAAAAAGCTGCTTGAAAGGAGTCTTGAATTCATCAGAGATTGCAACAGTAGAGCTACATTGTTTAAAGAGTACCCAAAATCTTTCCTGATGTGTCTGCTTTAGTGAATACTTGCATCCCCCATAAAATAAGAATTCAAGAGAATTTTTTTTATACATTATACCATTCTTCTGTTATCTTTTCTGGAAATATATGATTAAGTTGACAGTATTATTGACACCACCGGAAGCTAGCTCCCAATTGGCAGAATAATTAAAGGTCCTAGCAGCGTGTGTATGCCAGCCAATGCACACTGCTAGGAGCTTGGCAACCGTCTCACCTAATCTCCCCTGGATCCTGGAAGCCCCCGGCGTGAAGATGTTTTTCCAAGGCTCTTGCCCCGCCATTCCTTGGCATTCAGACAGCGGGGCCCACTGCAGCCACGCATACCCACAGCTGAAAGCGGGTTCCCTGCAGGCGGGCCAGAAGGCATCCCCCTGCCTCTTTGTCTTTCACTGAAGAGGGGTGTCGGCAGCAGAAACAACACAGTGCCGTGAAGCACTTTCCCCGCCAGCACCCCACAAGGTCCCCTCCCTTTCCCCAATCTGTGTATGTCACCGCTCAGCGTGGTCGACAGCAGGGAGCCCACAGCACCGGGGGACACAGTCACAGCCAGCGGCCACAGACTACAGGAGGACAGCAAAGGGGGCCACATCGGCAGGGGTACAGTGACTCACAGCCAACGGCCGCAGACTACAGGAGGAGAACAGCAGGGAGGCCACTGCGCCGGGGGACAGTGACTGACTGCCGGCGGCCGCACACTGGAGTAGGACAGCAAAGAGCACGCAGCACTGGGGGACAGTGAGTAACAGCCTGTGCATGCACAGGGAAGTTACAGTGAGGCCAGGGAGGAGAGTCACATGCTTGCCCAAAACTACAAACTGCAGGACGACAGCAGCGGGGGAACACATAGGCTGCCTAAATTCCATTCTAGCACCTTCAAGGACCTTCAGCTATTCAGCCAATTGGGAGCCAAGGGTGTGGCAGGGGCGTTCCTCCATTAAAGCCCTCTCAAACCCCTAGCTTCAGGTGGCATCAAGATACAATAATACCCAAGTTGACTACTGTCAGGTTCTCTTTTAGCTTTATTTCCATACAGTAAAGCTTAACCAAGCATCCACCTCAATCAATGGACATCTATGCCATCCGGGACCCCTGACAATCAGCTCTTCAGGAGATCAGTATGCACGTGAACGAAGCAGATGTGTGCAGGAATCAGGCAGCTCTGTTCTCATTGCAATGGTGAAGCATGGTATTACATGCAAAGTTCTCATTGAAGTGAATGGAAACGTTACTGTAATACCAAGGGGGGCCATTACAGTGTAAACAGAGCCGTGTGCCTCCTGCAGAGATTAACAAAGTGCAGGAGAGTACTGGCCCAGCAAACAGCTGATCGATGGGAGTCCCAGGTCCCGAACCTCTGCCCATCTACTATTGATGGCTTATCCCGAGTATAAGCCATGAATAGTTTAAAAGTAGACAACCCCTTTAATATGGCTTTAACATTTACAGTAGCTAATGAAAAGCATACATCAAAAAAGTGTGCTTATCCCTCTTCAGGAAAAAAATAAATAAAGGAGCTACTTTCACTTTTGTACCTCAAGTTAAGGAACCATTAAAACTGAAGTTGAAAAAAAGATGATCCTTAAAAGGGAGCTCGCAGTTTTATATTCATATTATTCATTGCAGCCTTCCAATATTTGTCTTAGATCTGCTTGCCGCCTATTCATCCATGCATGTTAATGTTGTACAAGACAGCCTTTCTTCGGCCCCAAGGCAAGTGCTTCAGAATTCAAGCCACTGCGGGGGTTCAAGAAGTTCATCATGATGCCTACCAGATCACCAATCGCTCTGCTGATGGCTCCGAATCACCTACTAACAAGTACATGTGGCTCTGAGGAACATGTATGTTGTGTCTGTCTGTAAGGCTCATTCATATAGCTTAAAGGTGTTGTCCCGCGACAGCAAGTGGGTCTATACACTTCTGTATGGCCATATTAATGCACTTTGCAATATACATCGTGCATTAAATATTGGCCATACAGAAGTTATTTACTTACCTACAGGGGGTCCCCCCCTGTGCTGGCGTCCCCGTTTCCATGGCGCCGACCAAACTTCTCCTCTGGTCGCAGGAACAGTCGCGCTTGCGCACTGAAGATTCCTCTTCTGGATGGTCCGGGCTCACGAGCTGCGTACTGGCTACTCCCTCTTCTCAGAGTCATCGCGTAGCTCCGCCCCCATCACGTGGTGCCGATCAGCCAATGAGGTGGCTGTAATCGGCAGTGGAGCTCAGACTGGAGAAGAACATCCACGGTGCACCATGGGAGAAGACCCGCGGTGCACCGTGGGAGAAGACCAGCGGTGCACCTTGGGAAATGACGGCAGCCATCTTGGAAGAAGAATTTTATAACTTCATAAAACTGCTTCATGGGGAGTAGAAACGCTCTATAGAAACGATTTACATGGGTAGTTTGTAATGTTTGCTAAACATGGGGGACTGAGCTGCGAAAAAATTTTCATTTTGGCCACGGAACAACCCCTTTAAGTAAGGCAAGAAAGTTTTTTTGCATTTTTTAAACCCATAAATTGCACCTCCCTCCTCCTTGCCGCCCTAGGCAGATGCCTACTTCACTCACCCTTGCCTGAAGTTACAAGCTGAACTCCTACTTCACCCACAGTGCTTGATTTTTAGTAAAATCATTCCGTTTAACCAAGCCAATCAAATAGAAGTTATAATACAGCGGGAAATATAAAGTAGAAACGTCCAAAGCATAAGCGTAACACAAACATAAAAGCTTTCTGTTATTACTGTGTATGTCTATACTAAAGCCCGAAGTCAACTTAAATGGCATCTAACTGCCTCCACCCATCGTGGAGGTGTCTAATGAGGCAGAATAAGCAGCATTATTAAAATGAATTTACATCTCCCCGCATAAGCTGGAAGGGGTGACGGAGCAGAAAAGCCTCGCAGCCGTTGAGATCACTCCTTCCACAACTAGTGAGGATTGAAGAATGCTTTCTCTTCTTCTGTCCCCGCCAGCCTGAAATTGCCATTATTGCATCTTGATTAAGTTCTCAAAAACTGTTGGAAAGGTTGAATTTCTGTTTTAACAAAGTCGATCTCAAAGCAAATTACAAGGTCTCCGTAGCCTTCCCTTGTCTTGGCCGCTGGCCAGGAGTACATTATTCCACATTGTGTTGGAAAGTTGGTCTTCTAGGAGATGCTGACCATTCTCGATTTCAGCAAAAATGATAAGTCATCTTCCTCCAAGCCCCCTCCGACAATGTAATGAGAAGCAGAAAAGAAGATCACTTATCCCAGCAAGGAATAGATTTGTGTCTTTAATTACCAGAGAAGATGAATAGGACGTCGGCCACCTTTATGCCAGATACACAATATTCCTTCGTTCCGTTTTTCTTTAACTGCCACAATTAAAATGTTCTTTACAGTTTAATTCATTTATGCATTATCAGAACAATTACTCATCTGGCATTATCTCTTAAAGGGAAACACAAAAAATAAAGTTATTTTTTCCCTAAGCAATGAGATAATCTGCCCTAGCTTCTTCTGCTCTAGTCCCTCATATAATACTAAAAAAAACAATGTATAGCGCCAACACTTATTCCACAACACTTTCAAGTAATTTATTTATTTACCAAGCTGGGTACTCATTTTACAGACCTCGAAGGGATTGAACCTTGAGCTGGTTTCCTGAACAATGCGGGAATTGAACTTGCAACCTTCAGGTCGTGAGCAAGAGCACTCTGCGCCACATGAGCCTCATATGAACCAGTTCACGCATTGGGATGTATCCATTAACATGGACGCTCAGCCCATCTTAGTGGAGACCGTTATTCCTACCAGCCCCAACTTTAGAGGGGTTTTCCGGGCCTATTAAAAAAGTTTACATGGCTTTAAAATAAAGAAAAATTGAATACTCACCTATCCTGGTGGCTTTATGTCCAGCAATGAAGTCCCATGGCAGGGAACCCAGAAGAAGCGGTGGGTGGTCATGTGCCGTTCACTGTGTAAGACATCGAAGAATTGCTGCTAAAGCATGCGAGTGGCTGAGCGGTCATAGTTACAATGAAAGTCATGTGACCGCCACCCGCTTCTTCAGGGATGCATGCAGAGGGCACCAGGGTTGCAGCGCTGCACAGGGAGCCACTGGGATAGGCGAGTGCTCAATTTTTCTTTATTTTTAAGACCATATAACATGTTTTCTTAGGTCCCAGAAAATCCCTTGGCTGAGGGGGGCATGCTTATTATAATGGGGAGAGGGAAATAAACTGCTGCAAGACTTTTCTTGCAGCGGCTTATCTAATATAAGATAAAATGACTGGGCATATTGATATCAGACATGCCTGATCCATATCTATCCCAGATATATACCATCAAGGAAGAGTTATAGTTGGGGCACCATCACACACATTAGATAGTTGGACAGTCCCGCTAAAATTGGGTTCATCTGATATGTTCGCTACCTTCATCCACAAAGCCCTCCACAGCACAGAGCAACCCTATATTGCCTCCCTCATCTCAATCCATCACCCAGCCCGAGCTCTCCACTCTGCTAACGAAACTAGACTGCGCACCCTTCTAATTCGAACTTTTCATTCCCGCCTCCAAGACTTCTCCAGAGCAGCACCGGTCCTCTGGAACGCACCACAAAAGGATACCCGGGCCATCCAGGACTCGAAGAACTTCAGGTGTGCTCTAAAAATACACCTCTTCAGGGAGGCATACCGCATACTCTAAACAAACCCCTCTGTACTCCGCCTGATAACATGCTCCCTGACCTACTGACTGCAATCCCTGCTAGCCATCATAAACAGCTCCTGCAATCAAAACTGATCCTGCCGTCACACGGCTAAATGTCTGACCATTGTCTATGTGTATAGCATCCCTCACTCTCCACCCCGCCATACCGCGCACATCTCCAGCCACTTTACCATCTGTATCACCCCATTACTTGTAGTATGTAAGCTCATTAGAGCAGGACCCTCACCCCTATTGTTTCCATCAACTGATTACTATGTAACCGTGGTTCTGTAAAGATTTCTACTTTTGTCTTTCCTTATTCCCCCTGTCTTTGTAAGCGTTGCGGAATATGTTGGCGTTATACAAATAAAGTTTATTATTATTATATGTAGGAGCATAAGGTCATTACTAGAGATGAGCGAACGTACTCGTCCGAGCTTGATACTCGTTCGAGTATTAGCATGTTCGAGATGCTCGTTACTAGAGGCGAGCACCACGCGATGTTCGAGTTACTTTCACTTTCATCTCTGAGACGTTAGCGTGCTTTTCTGGCCAATAGAAAGACAGGGAAGGCATTACAACTTCCCCCTGCGACAATCAAGCCCTATACCACCCCCCTGCAGTGAGTGGCTGGCGAGATCAGGTGTCACCCGAGTATATAAATCGGCCCCTCCCGCGGCTCGCCACAAATGCATTCTGACAGAGATCAGGGAAAGTGCTGCTGATGCCGGAGCTGCTATAGGGAGAGTGTTAGGATTGATTTTAGGCTTCAAGAACCCCAACGGTCCTTCTTAGGGCCACATCTGACCGTGTGCAGTACTGTTGAGGCTGCTTTTTGCAGTGTTGCACTTTTTTTTTTTTGTATATCGGCCGTGCAGAGCATTGCGTCCAGAGCATTGCGTCCTGCAGTAATTTTACATAGTGCAGGGCCAGTAGTGGTGGTGAGGCAGGGACAGTGAAAGACATATCCAGTCTATATAGGCAGTGGGCTTTTCCAAAAAAAATTTGGGAAAAAAAATCTATTTGGGCTGCCTGTGACCGTCCTGACTGTACTGCGTCTCTGCTGGGGGTAGTTGTCCTAATTCATACGCAGCCAGCTAAGTGTTACAGCAGGCTTGCGCAAAATTCTTTCCTGGCTCTGCTGTGCGTTCCGTAAGCGAAGTCAGCCTCCAACCACAGGCCAATAAGCGGCACATTTAATTACAGCGTTCTGTTTCTGCACTACTGGTAATACAGCATGCTGAGGGTTAGGGGTAGGCCTAGAGGACGTGGACGCGGGCGAGGACGCGGAGGCCCAAGTCAGGGTGTGGGCACAGGCTGAGCTCCTGATCCAGGTGTATTGCAGCCGACTGCTGTGGGATTAGGAGAGAGGCACGTTTCTGGCGTCCCCACATTCATCTCACAATTAATGGGTCCACGCGGTAGACCTTTATTAGAAAATGAGCAGTGTAAGCAGGTCCTGTCGTGGATTGCAGAAAGTGCATCCAGCAATCTATCGACCACCCAGAATTCTGCGCCGTCCACTGCTGCAACTCTGAATCCTCTGGCTGCTGCTCCTCCTTCCTCCCAGCCTCCTCACTCAATTACAATGACACATTCCGAGGAGCAGGCAGACTCCCAGGAACTGTTCTCGGGCCCCTGCCCAGAATGGGCAGCAATGGTTCCGAATTCTTTCCCACTGGAGGAGTTTGTCGTGACCGATGCCCAACCTTTGGAAAGTTCCCGGGGCCCGGGGGATGAGGCTGGGGACTTCCGGCAACTGTCTCAAGACCTTTCAGTGGGTGAGGAGGACGATGACGATGAGACACAGTTGTCTATCACTCAGGTAGTAGTAATTGGAGTAAGTCCGAGGGAGGAGCGCACACAGGATTCGGAGGAAGAGCAGCAGGACGATGAGGTGACTGACCCCACCTGGTTTGCTACGCCTACTGAGGACAGGTCTTCAGAGGGGGAGGCAAGTGCAGCAGCAGGGCAGGTTGGAAGAGGCAGTGCGGTGGCCAGGGGTAGAGGCAGGGCCAGACCGAATAATCCACCAACTGTTTCCCAAAGCGCCCCCTCGCGCCATGCCACCCTGCAGAGGCCGAGGTGCTCAAAGGTCTGGCAGTTTTTCACTGAGAGTGCAGACGACCGACGAACAGTGGTGTGCAACCTTTGTCGCGCCAAGATCAGCCGGGGAGCCACCACCACCAGCCTCACCACCACCAGCATGCGCAGACATATGATGGCCAAGCACCCCACAAGGTGGGACGAAGGCCGTTGCACCGCTGCCTCTCCCCCTGTGCCCCAACCTGCCACTGAGATCCAACCCCCCTCTGAGGACACAGGCACTACCGTCTCCTGGCCTGCACCCACACCCTCACCTCCGCTGTCCTCGGCCCCATCCACCAATATCTCTCAGCGCACCGTCCAGCCGTCGTTAGCGCAAGTGTTGGAGCGCAAGTACGCCGCCACGCACCCGCACGCTCAAGCGTTAAACATGCACATAGCCAAATTTATCAGCCTGGAGATGCTGCCGTATAGGGTTGTGGAAACGGAGGCTTTCAAAGGTATGATGGTGGCGGCGGCCCTGCGCTACTCAGTTCCCAGTCGCCACTACTTTTCCCGATGTGCCGTCCCAGCCCTGCACGACCACGTCTCCCGCAACATTGTACGTGCCCTCACCAACGCGGTTACTGCCAAGGTCCACTTAACAACGGCCACGTGGACAAGCACAGGCGGGCAGGGCCACTATATCTCCTTGACGGCACATTGGGTGTATTTAGTGGAGGCTGGGACAGAGTCAGAGCCTGGGACCGCTCTAGTCCTACCCACCCCCAGAATTGCGGGCCCCAGCTCGGTGGTGGTATCTGCGGCGGTGTATGCTTCCTCCACTAAACCATCCTCCTCCTCCTACGCAACCTCTGTCTCGCAATCAAGATGTGTCAGCAGCAGCACGTCGCCAGCAGTGTCGCGCAGCCAGGCAGCACAGCGGTGGGCAAGCGTCAGCAGGCCGTGCTGAAACTACTCAGCTTAGGAGAGAAGAGGCACACGGCCCACGAACTGCTGCAGGGTCTGACAGAGCAGACCGACCGCTGGCTTGCGCCGCTGAGCCTCCAACCGGGCATGGTCGTGTGTGACAACGGCCGTAACCTGGTGGCGGCTCTGCAGCTTGGCAGCCTCACGCACGTGCCATGCCTGGCCCACGTCTTTAATTTAGTGGTTCAGCGCTTTCTGAAAAGCTACCCACGCTTGTTCGACCTGCTCGGAAAGGTGCGCCGGCTCTGCGCACATTTCCGCAAGTCCCACACGGACGCTGCCACCCTGCAACATCGGTTTCATCTGCCAGTGCACCGACTGCTGTGCGACGTGCCCACACGGTGGAACTCTACGCTCCACATGTTGGCCAGGCTCTATGAGCAGTGCAGAGCTATAGTGGAATACCAACTGCAACATGGGCGGCGCAGTGGGAGTCAGCCTCCTCAATTCTTTACAGAAGAGTGGGCCTGGTTGGCAGACATCTGCCAGGTCCTTGGAAACTTTGAGGAGTCTACCCAGATGGTGAGCGGCGATGCTGCAATCATTAGCATCACCATTCCTCTGCTATGCCTCTTGAAAAGTTCCCTGCAAAGCATAAAGGCAGACGCTTTGCGCTCGGAAACAGAGGCGGGGGAAGACAGTATGTCGCTGGATAGTCAGAGCACCCTCCTGTCTATATCTCAGCGCGTTGAGGAGGAGGAGGAGCATGAGGAGGATGAGGAGGAGGGGGAAAAGACAGCTTGGCCCACTGCTGAGGGTACCCATGCTGCTTGCCTGTCATCCTTTCAGCGTGTATGGCCTGAGGAGGAGGAGGAGGATCCTGAAAGTGATCTTCCTAGTGAGGACAGCCATGTGTTGCGTACAGGTACCCTGGCACACATGGCGGACTTCATGTTAGGATGCCTTTCTCGTGACCCTCGCGTTACACGCATTCTGGCCACTACGGATTACTGGGTGTACACACTGCTCGACCCACGGTATAAGGAGAACCTTTCCACTCTCATACCCGAAGAGGAAAGGGGTTCGAGAGTGATGCTATACCACAGGACCCTGGCGGACAAACTGATGGTAAAATTCCCATCCGACAGCGCTAATGGCAGAAGGCGCAGTTCCGAGGGCCAGGCAGCATGTACAGCGCAGGCAGGGGAACACTCTCCAAGGGCTTTGCCAGCTTTATGGCTCCCCAGCAAGACTGTGTCACCGCTCCCCAGTCAAGGCTGAGTCGGCGGGAGCACTGTAAAGGGATGGTGAGGGAGTACGTAGCCGATCGCACGACCGTCCTCCGTGACGCCTCTGCCCCCTACAACTACTGGGTGTCGAAGCTGGACACGTGGCCTGAACTTGCGCTGTATGCCCTTGAGGTGCTTGCTTGTCCTGCGGCTAGCGTCTTGTCAGAGAGGGTGTTTAGTGCGGCTGGGGGAATCATCACAGATAAGTGTACCCGCCTGTCAACCGACAGTGCCGACAGGCTTACACTCATCAAGATGAACGAAGCCTGGATTTCCCCAGACTTCTCTTCTCCACCAGCGGACAGCAGCGATACGTAAGCAATACGTAGGCTGCACCCGCGGATGGAAGCATTGTTCTCTATCACCATCAAAAACGTGGACCTTTTAGCTTCATCAATCTGTGTATAATATTCATCCTCCTCCTCCTGCTCCTCCTCCTGAAACCTGACGTAATCACGCCGAACGGGCAATTTTTCTTAGGCCCACAAGGTTCAATCATATAATTTTTGTAAACAATTTTTATACGTTTCAATGATCAATAAAGCGTTGAAACTTGCACCTGAACCAATTTTTATTTTAACTGGGCTGCCTCCAGGCCTAGTTACAAATTAAGCCACATTAACCAAAGCGATTAATGGGTTTCACCTGCCCTCTTGGTTGGGCATGGGCAATTTTTCTGAGGTACATTAGTACTGTTGGTACACCAATTTTTTGGGGCCCTCGCCTACAGTGTAATCCAATTAATTTTTTGCCCACCTGCATTAAAGCTGACGTTACATCAGCTCTGCTGGGCACGGCAATGGGATATATTTATGTACCGCCGGTGGCTTCCTGGCACCCACCCATGCTGTCGGTCCACACGGAGTTGTAACTGCATGTGTCTACTTCTAAAGAACCCCAGTCTGACTGGGGCATGCAGTGTGGGCCGAAGCCCACCTGCATTAAACATGACATTACCTCAGCTGTGCTGGGCACTGCAATGGGATATATTTATGTACCGTCGGTGGGTTCCAGGGAGCCACCCATGCTGTTGGTCCACAGGGAGTTGTAACTGCATGTGTCCACTTCTAAAGAACCCTAGTCTGACTGGGGCATGCAGTGTGGGCCGAAGCCCACCTGCATTAAACATGACATTACCTCAGCTGTGCTGGGCACTGCAATGGGATATATTTATGTACCGTCGGTGGGTTCCAGGGAGCCACCCATGCTGTCGGTCCACAGGGAGTTGTAACTGCATGTGTCCACTTCTAAAGAACCCCAGTCTGACTGGGGCATGCAGTGTGGGCCGAAGCCCACCTGCATTAAACATGACATTACCTCAGCTGTGATGGGCAATGCAATGGGATATATTTATGTACCGCCGGTGGCTTCCTGGCACCCACCCATGCTGTCGGTCCACAGGGACTTCACAATAGGGAGTTGTACCTGCCTGTGTCTATGAATTAAAAACCCCGGTCAGGTTGGGGCATGCAGTGTGGGCCGAAGCCCACCTGCATTTAATCTGACGTTAGCTCTGCTGTCCAGGGCACTGCAATGGGATACATTTATGTACAGCCGGTGGGTTCCAGGGAGCCACCCATGCTGTGGGTGCACCCGGAATTCCCATTGCGGAGTTGTACCTGCCTGTGACTATTTTTTAAAAAATGCGGTCCGACTGGGGCATGCAGACACCTTGACAGAATGAATAGTGTGTGGCACATAGGTTCCCCAGTGCTATGCCCACGTGTGCAGCTCCAGATGGAGGTGGCACAGGATTGGATTTCTCATTGCTTCTGTACAGCATTGTGGACTATCGCCCCGCCCCTTTTAAAGAGGGTCGCTGCATTGCCGTGCCAACCCTCTGCAGTGTGTGCCTGCGGTTCCTCCTCATGGCAGACGCACTTATAAATAGACATGAGGGTGGTGTGGCATGAGAGCAGCTGAAGGCTGCGCAGGGACACTTTGGTGTGCGCTGTGGAAACTGGGTCGTGCGGAGGGGGGGGGGGGGGTTGGGCAGCATGTAACCCAGGAGAAGTGGCAGCGGAGTATCATGCAGGCAGTGATTGTGCTTTGTTGGAGGTAGTGTGGTGCTTAGCTAAGGTATGCATTGCTAATGAGGGCTTTTCAGAAGTAAAAATTGTTGGGAGGGGGGGGCACTCTTGCCGCTATTGTGGCTTAATAGTGGGACCTGGGAACTTGAGATGCAGCCCAACATGTAGCCCCTCGCTTGCCCTGTCCATTGCTGTGTCGTTCCCATCACTTTCTTGAATTGCCCAGATTTTCACACATGGAAACCTTAGCGAGCATCGGCGATATACAAAAATGCTCGAGTCGCCCATTGACTTCAATGGGGTTCGTTACTCGAAACGAACCCTTAAGCATCGCAAAAATTTCGTCCCGAGTAACGAGCACCCAAGCATTTTGGTGCTCGCTCATCTCTAGGCATTACATATCAGGTGGAACTGATCTGAACCCAATATCAGCAGGACTGGCCAACCATCTACTGTGTATTTTCCAAGATTGCTGCCATATATTTCTAAGTGTAACAGTGAGGGGATGTTCGTAGCTGCAGAACAAGGAGTACAGTGATCCAGTTAGGGCACATTCACCTCTGCGCTGCAGCCTCTGGGGCAGATCTGGCATAAAACCCCAGATGAAATAGTGCAGCATGCTGAATGGGGGAAAAAAAAGGAACCCGGAAAAAACAAAGTCTGCATTTTTCCTAAGAGCGCTATATGAAACCACACTTACATAGCGGGGTCTGCTCGCTTTTGCTTTCCATTTTCATGGGCAATTAGAACAAAATCTTCTTGTGCTCTGGACAAAGCAGACTAATTATCAAATATAGCCGAGAAACTCATTAGGCAAGGATAAGACGACAAGAGTCATTAAAAGGCATCAAGGAAAAAAAGCTACGTCAATCCAAAATTAAAATGGTTCTTTGAAAAGAATGGCTGAGATTTTATACATTATATATATATATACACACACACACACACACACACACACACAGTGTAAAGTTTATGTTGGAAATTAAATCTGCGCTGTAATCTCTATAGGTGTACAGTCAGCGTGACAGCACAGCATAGAATATAGATTTTTCTCAGCGATAGCTGTATACCAGCACTTTGTTTAAGGCAACAGTTAGATACGAAATGTCATGTAGCTAAATACAGAGTTGCAAATCAAACCACAAAGTAAACCACCAGTAATAGGGAAACAGAAAAAAATAAATATTTAGATCTACCGTGCTGCTCCAGTAACATGACAGCTGCTGCGAGAACAGGCGTACCGCGTACCCCGTCCTCCTCACTGCAGGTTAACTGCACCCCTCACATGCATAGAACTCCATTCAATGGGACTGCAGGGATACCCAAAGTGGGTGCCACTCTGCTATTTCTGTCAGCTCCATTAAAATGAATGGAGAGCTGACCAGGGGGAGAAGCGACACACATAGTAACAGGAAAGCGGGAAATGGGAGCCCCGTTTTCAAAATCAGCGAGGCTCTCAGAGGTGAGACCTCACATTTAGCAAGTCATCCCCTATTCTGTGAATAGGGGATAACTTGCAATTGTAGTACAATCCCCTTAACACTGCATTTAGATCAACATATATAGGCAATACCACCCATGAACTTCAGACTAACATCTCTATGCTATGTGCTTGCGTTCCTATATGTGTGTTTCAATCCGAACCCGCGAGCAGTACACTTTAATGCCACACTCAACGTCTGTTAGCAGAACAACCACATTCACTTTATAGGACACCCAACTATCCCACAGGTCTGCGAATTTACTAATCTCATCCCTGGTTGTGCGCACACCTAGTTGACCTCACTTACAGTATGTCGCTGTCCAGATTTGTTCCCCTCGGGTCGCTTAGTACAGAAGTACCAAGACCTCTTCTAGTAGATCTATCAACTTCTGTTCTCTCTGCAAACCTTTACACCTTTAACCATCAACCAATCTTCCAGCATCTCTTGGGCATGTTCAGTTCTACTACGTCGCAATTTCACAAATGCGTCAAATTGTACAATTTTTGGCTCAGCTTATAGTCCAAGGCCATAAAACCCATTTAACTTCTTACAGAAGCCCCTTACATATTTGTCTGCACTTTACATTAATCAAGGATTTGAACACTACATGTACAATGATCCCTCAACATACAATAGTAATGGATTCCACGATGACCATTGTATGTGGAAACCCTAACTCTATGGAAAACTGGTAATTTGCTCCAAAGCCCCCAAAATGTCATAGAAAAAGTAACACAAAACAGAACACGTATTACCATACTATACTGTAGAGAGGCGCTACTAGAGAGTCAACCAGTGCATGCACTTCAGAAATACAAGAATTTACCAGTGAATGCCCATGCTGATTGGCTGGATTTTCCATGACCGTGCATATGTCGGAGATGCGGACTGAGTAACAATGTATGTTGCTTCAAGTTACAATGCCCAAGAAAGAGTATTGCATGTTGAAAATATTGTATCCGGAGGCCATTGTAACTTTAGGGAAGACTGTACACTTCATACAGGGCAATGTGACTCACCAATACTTCGGTCGGGAGCGGTATCATCACTCCTTAAGGAGAGCAACTAGAAGGTGAGTGAGGAGACTTATAAGGCCATCCATGCTCCTCTGGGAAATATATGCAAATATGGAAGATGGAACAATACCTCTGCAGCGCCACCTATTGGATGGCAGAATTCCTGCAAAATAATGTCCGACCCTTTAACACAAGTCTTTGTAAGAATGATTGGGAATTGAGAACCAAGCCAGAATCCATCCACAGCCAGCTGTTTCTGGTTTTTTTGCCCCTCATCAGTGTGCCGTAGGATTCTGGCTTGGCTAGCGAGAGGCCTGTAACGGGAGTCGGGAGGGGTATCATTACTGCTTATTTGTATCACCAACACTCGTAACCAATGTAATGACAAAACCGTGATTCCTGTCCGTTGCACGATACGCAATAATTACATTTGATGGGGTAATATACATGAGCGATTTTTGTTCTAGTGCTCGCGCGAGATCAAAAAAAACACAGCATTTCCTATCTACGGGCGCTTAGGTTCAAAAATAACCCATTATTTCCTGTGCATGAAAAAAATAGAAAACACATCGCACACTGGCATGCCATGCAATTTGGATGCGAGTGCGATGCATTTTCTTTCCATTTCCAATCATTGCATTACAGACTTGTTAAAGAGTCGTACATTGATTTGAAGGAATGTTGCCAATAGGTGGCGCTGCAGAAGTATAGTTCCATCTCCCTTATTTGCATAAATTACCCAGAGGAGAATGCATGGCCTTATAAGTCTCCTCGTTCACCTCTCAGGTGTCTTCTTAGACTCCTTTTGGGTATTCTCCTTGGGGAGAGACGATGCCATCCCCCTTCCCACTCACTCCTAGGTGTCTCCACATACTTTTTGGGTGCTCTCCTTAAGGAGAGACGACACCCTCTTGACCCAAGTTTTGGAAGAACATGCAATTTTTTCAAGCTTGTGAAAATCAGAGTATTTCAGGATATCTCTGCTGAATGTAAATTAATTTAAGAACGGTAAAAAGCAATGCAGATGCCAAGATTTCAGTAGTTTACGCCTACAATGTAGTCGTACATAACGATCTTCCATCATCATACAAGAAATATATCTACATCTTATTCTATTCTTCTACAAATAAGACTTAGAACGGTTTTACCCTCTAACCTCTGAAAACTGTTCTCTCATCTTCATCATATTTGTAGTTGTTTTCCTTGCAAGATATTCTGTATTGTTTCCTTCCTACAGACAAGTGGAAAATTCCAGTCCGCCTCCGTAATAATTAAAATGACACGGTGTAGATGAGGGAACAGGGCAAAAATGTCTACTAATTAGGCAGAATTCTTCACTATCGAAGCACAAACCAAGGACAGCTCCTTGACGAATATGGAGATTGAAGGCGGCTGCGTGAAACTCTATATACAAGGTCATGGTAAAGAAGCGCTAGATCTACAAGCCTTTAAGTAAAGCTTATAAAATGTATATTAATATTATTACTGTGGTCACATTGGCAGATGCTTTTCTTGTCTAACTTGCTTGAAAAATATTAGTTAGCCTTTTCCTAGCTGGAAATGACAGCTTACAGAGAACAGTTTGCATTCAATGGCACAGCAAATGAAGACTTTATAATGTGTCACTTTAAGACTTAAAGGAACACTACATAAAAAAATTATAGCACATCTATACACTAGACAAAAAAACAGTCCATCAGGTACCATTTCCTTCAAAAACACACTAAGAAATGTGATAGTTTGGTTTCCAAGAGGTAGCATCTTTGGTGTTCATTGACCTTGCATCATGTACCGCCCCATCAGGGTGTATCATTGATCACTTTTTTCTAGAGTTTTAACTGAGGCCTTATTTTTAAAAGGAATGGGGCTGAGCTGAAAAACTATAAAAAAAGGCAATATCCTTGCAGATTTCTGTTTGTCCCAGATGTCGGACTCCCATAAACTTAAATATAGGCCATCAACATGTATGCTCAGAAAAGTCTTTTAAAAAGTCAACAAGGGCTAAAACATCACAAAAACAACACAGCTAAAGTTTGACACTTATAAAAAAATATATAGCATGCTCTAAAACCATAGCAAAGACGACGGAAAGTAGTCATAAATCACTAAAATTGGACATCTGGATAATACAAGCAAAATATTGCAGGGGTAACACTGATACAAAAACAGCACAAGGATGAGCAGGAGGAAAGCGTATACACTAGAAGCTAATGACCATAGCCCTGCTCTAATGTAGGGTGAGAGTTGTAGACTTTTTTGAAGATCCAGGAAGTATTCACATCAAGTACTGATTGGGTTTGCAGCACTAATGAAGTAGCTATAGAGGTTGCAGTTGTGACCAAACCCCAAAGCTGGGGGGAAGCCACTGTACCTCCTCACCATGCACAGAGTCTCCCTTTAAACTGGTTTTCCAGGTGTGAGATATTAAAAAAATGGACCCAAATCTGGTAAGATCATTGATAGAGGAGTTAAGAGTAATTCACAAGTACTCTGCCCAATCATTAAAGGAGGAAAAGGGGTGTTGGACGGGGGATTGATTTTTTAAAAATGGATCCCAACCATTAAAACAATAAAAGCAGCAATACCTACCCATCCTTTTCCCCAGGGCTGCAACCCCGCAGTCCTCTCAGTCTTTGTTTAGGAACGACTACCACCTGACCACTGCAACCAGAGGCCACAGTAGTCAGGTGCTGTTGTGCATCTAAGCAGTAATGCCAGGAGAACAGCATTTGGCAGCCACGGCTCCAACTAGTGTCTGTCAGGTTGGATCCGGAAAGAGAATGGGTAAGTACTGCTACTTTTATTGTTTTAATGGTTGGGATCCATTTTTTTTTAAGTCAATCCCCTGGCAAACACCCCTTTTTCTCCTTTAATGATTGGGCAGAGTACTTGTGAATTACTCTTGACTCCTCTATCAATGATCTTAATATTTAGGATTTAACTGCTGTAGACCACCAAAGATCCTTGTATTAAACTCTTCACTATCTTAGACACTAACCCAGTTACTGCCCTAGACCACCAAGGATTCTGACTTACCCCTTCACTGCCCTAGACCCCCAGAAATATTGATATTAAACTTTATTGCTGTAAACCACCAGGCATACAAACATTAACCCCTTTATTGTCCTAAACTACCAGAGATGTTGACAATAACTTTAATTGTGCTAGAACTGTAGGTATTTCATACCATTTGCCTGGATGCTACATGGCCTTATTTATCTGGATACTTAATAGTTAATTATTAGGATGCAGGACATTAATAGTTGTGTGATGCAGTTGTGAACTGCGACAGAACATCACTGAAGTCCCTAACTGCCGACTCACTAGCTACACAGGCTTAGGCCGGGCTCACTCGAGGAGGTCGGATTCCGCATGCGGGAGGCCCGTAGCAGATTTCGGCTGCGAGTCCAACCAGTGAGACCTGCATACGGCACTTACCTGCATTGCAAACAACAGTGAAAGCTCGCAGGTGGTCATGCACGATACATCACTTAGCGATGATGCAGCCCATATGCAAAATATGAATTGCGTATGGGCTGCAGGTTGCACTCCTCCATTGACTTTAATGGAGGCAGTCTGCATGGATTCCGCTATAAAATAGAGCATGCTGCACTTTTTCTTACGCTCGCGGAATATGCAATTCGTATCTGCGAGTGTGAAGGAAACTTCGAAAATGCATCTTTTTCAATGCCTGCGCTTTACCGTGGGTCGTCCACGTGGGCGCCGATCGCAAAATCCGCAATTCAAATCTGGTCGTGTGATACTGACCTTAGAAGGAGCACTGGCAGTAATGAAGTTATAAGCGGACCAAAGCCATCCATCACGAAGAGAAGTTGTGCAAGAGGGACAGGGGGCCAGCTGAACTTTTGCACCATGGCCCATAAGTCTTTAGCACAGGAAATAATGAAAATGCTAATTAACTCCATGAGTACAGAAATATTTTATTTGCAGACTTCTAAGTGGAAATCTCAAGAACTCTTAAGGTCACTCCATTTGAGGTCTATTTCTTCATGACTTCCCCTGAACTCTGCTGGGGACGTTACCTAGGAAGAGTCTCGCTGGTTGAGGTTAGTGTCTCTGTGATGGACTTTCCCAAAGTTAAACTTGCGTGGTTTTTATTGCTTCCTCGTTAATCTGATATCAGACTGTTAAAGATAATCTTGCTGTGTTCTTGTAAGATCCGTGTGGTGGGTTTTGAAGATTTCATGTGGTAAACATTTCAAGATCACAATGTTCAAGATGTTCCCCAAGAAAAAAAAATTAAGATGTTTTTAATACATATTTCTGTAAAAAGAAAGCCATCTGCAGAACATACCGAACATACTGTCTCCGTGCAAGACATGTGGCGCGAACGGTCCAGCAACCGGCGCAGAAACAACCACAGCTCATTACTCGCAAGGTCTGGGGTCATGTATCAATAATCAAAGCTGGGCTAAATCTTTTCTTAAAGGCTCTTTTACACGAGCGCATGAACGGTGCATTTTTACGGCCGACTGATATATGCGACCATCAGAACCCTTGGTTTCCAATGGATCTGTTCACATGAGCAAATATACGGTGCGTAAATACGTCAGACCATAAAAATGGAACATATGTAACCAAAATATGAGGTGATGCATATACGGCGGGCAAAAAGATAGTTCTGGAACTATGTTTTGCTCAAAAATGGTGTCTGCGGCTCCCATAGACTCCTATGGGAGCTGGACAAAGAAAGGGAGAGGGAGGCATTTTAGTAGCGTCCAACACTGCAAAAAGCTTACAGGTGCCTCTATATAGGCATTGGAAGGCACCCTGAGCATTTTGGCAGAGCGAGGGTTTTCCAGGGATGTAATTTTTCGCTAAAAAACGTAAAAGCGTATATGGATGTGTGAAAGAGCCCTAAGGCCGTTTTTGTGTATGCATGTTACTGCATTTTTTGCGCACATTCCCTGCGTATATGTGCGCACAAAAAAAAACACGCAAGCCTGCTCCCATTAACTTTAATTGCGCGCACAAGTTTACATTTTAAAAAGGTTGTTGGGGAGATATATATATATATATATATATATATATATATATATATATAAAGGCCTCAGATGACACTTCAGTCTACCCTCAGCCTTTTCACCCATCTGAATACCCTATATTCAGAACCCTAAATAGAATCACTGACGGCCCAGTTTGGTACTACAGGCACTCCCATCGGATTCAGTGGGAGATATGCCTGCAGTACCAAACACGGCTGCTGCAATATGGACAGCGCTATCTGCTTCCAGCACTGTCCAACCCAGGGATCAGTGGGTATCCAAAGCGTGGGACCCCTGCTAATTAGCTATTGATGACCTACCCTGGGGATAGGTCATCAATAGTAGAAGTCCTGGAAAGCCCATTTAAGAAAACAGAGAAGGCGAGTTAGAAAATGTATCATCCAGAATGAACCCCTGTAATAAAGTTTGGCACACTTTTAGACTTTCCAGTTTTAAATTTACAACGTTCTATATTAGACGGGATTAAGGATTTATTCAGTCGACTGTGTCTGATTTTGGTCTGTGAAAACCAGTTTTTACTCCATGTGCACGTCTGCGTTGCATCTGTATGCATTGCGCATCCGTTTTTTTACTTTCGTGTCAAATCAGGTTTCTTTTTCACGGACAAAAAAAAAATAGAAGGAGGTCCAATATTTTCTAGGATTGTTCAGCAATGATCAGCGAAGAATAGAGCATACACGGATGTCCTTAGTGTTCACACTTATTTTTTGGGCACTCAATGACTTGGAATGGGTGATGGTCATGCGAGAAGTCGGACCCGAGTAGGACGTGTTGCAATTTTTTTTACAATTCGTGAAAAAAAAATGTCCGTACAGCCTCAATGACTGTAATGGGTCAGTGTACTGCTTGTGTGCAGTCAGTGACAAGTGCAGACAGCACTTCGCCATGATAATCCCCAATGTGCATTAGCCCTAAAAATCTCCCCAACTATTTATGGTCTATAAACTTATAGGGATTTGCTAATAATTACAAAAATGGCGCCAAGAAACGTACAGGCATTAAGAAAAACTTTTAAAAAAAACAGAAAACAAAAAAACTAACCTCTCACAGTACCTCTGGTCCAGCACTGCCAACCAAGTGCCCTCTGCTCCGGTCCCTACTGACACAGGAAGCAATGATGGCCATTCGTGGGATCACAACTGATACAGCCAATCGCTGGCCTCAATGGTAACCCGGGGGACATGTTTTTAAGGTGTCCGAAAACTCCTTTAAAGAAAGGAGAGTGGGGGGAGAAGAGTAGTGGCCAGCTATACATGTAGTATTATATGGAAATACTGAAAGGGAATGGCTGACCATGACGGCCGGGTCCACCAAAGTGAGAGCCATTGACAACCTGGCTCATACCAGGGTGTTCTCCCTTTTCTATTGGCAATATGCTGTAATTTAGCAGAAACGGGGCATGCATTCCCTACCATATCCTAGAACACAACTGACCATATTTATACAATTATTCCCAAACATGAACGCCCTCTAAATATTAGTGGGGCGATCAAAGTTTTGGAATATGGTCTCCCCTTCAAGTGAATAAGGTTGAGCTGCAATATCATATACGGCTTATAGGCAAGAGTGAAGAAGGTTCTAGAGGAGCAAAAAAGCTTTAAGAAATGCATAAATTAACAGCACTTTAAAATTAAAAAAGTAATGACAACTCCAAGCCGACATTTCTCCCACTACATGTGCCGGAGTAACATGTAGTCGCATCATCGGATCATAAGAATGCCATTGATGCACTGCAAAAACTGGAAGAAACATTGCTCAACTTTATCCCTTACAGGGTTAAAACAACATCATGTGACAAGGCTTTGTACTTGTGTAACCCATGACATGTCACTTTGCGGTTGTGTTGCCCTTGCTCACTCCTGACAGATTGTTAAAACTTCTCACATATCAGGAAAAACAAGTTACAGTAAAGCTTGTGGTTGTCACGTCTCCGCGGCTTTTTGTACCACACATACATATATTTGCTACAGTGAGTAAATCTGAGCCCTGGTCAGACAAGTTCTATGTATCAGTTAGTATAAAAGGTAAAAAAAGGTAAAGTCCCCTCGTGCAACACCGAGTTGTGACCAACTTCTAGGATGACTTCTTTAGTCATCTTTGCCCCCCACCAAGCTGGGTACTAGAGATGAGCGAGTGTACTTGTTAAGGTAAATTACTCGAGCGAGTATCGCCATTTCGAGTACATGCCTGCTCGTCAGAAAAGATTTGGGGGCCGGCGGTGAGTTGCGGGAGTGAGCATGGGGGAGTGGGGGAGAGAGAGAGATCTCCCTCCCACCCCCTGAATCTTTTCGGACAAGCAGGCATGTACTCGAAAATGGCGATACTCACTTGAGTAATCTCCCTTAACGGGTACGCTCGCTCATCTCTACTGGGTACTCATTTCACCGACCTCAGAAGGATGGAGGGCTGAGTCAACATTGAGCCGACTACCTGAACCATGAAGGGATTGAACCCGCAACCTTCAGGTCGTGAGCAAGAGCTTCGGACTGCATTTTGCTGCCTTTACACTCTGTGCAACACAAAGTCCTAAAAGGTAGTGTCCGATAGATTCATCAACATGGAGAACAGATTTGCAGTACGGTAAAATTATTGCGCTGTCTGCATAGATTTACTCAAGGCATCAGCTCCAATTAAAGGGAGAAGAATGCCCTACAGTCAGCCCAAGGCCCTATAACATGTTGTGTGCACACGTATCTATAGCCTTCACACACAGTCCAGTTTAGCGGATAGCATTCTAGCTATGGATATTCTAAATTGCATGTGACATTGTATTCTACGGCATGCGAGGGTTGCTACAGGACAATACAACCCACATTACACACTACAATCCCCAATTGTTTAAAGAGGTCAACAAGCTCTGTGTTATAGCGAAGTGGAACAGCAAAAACTAATGTGCTTGTAGAGAATTTTTAGAACTTGACAAAAGTTCAATTTTCCAGATGCATTTCCCCCAGTCTGCATATTGATATCCCAATGAAAAGTTGAGTAACTACAAACAAATAGCATTACTTATCTTTAGGGCTGCCCGAGACGAAGCGTGGAATGGTACCACTTGGCCTCGAAAGGTGTTAAATTACCATTGCCTATATTGGTGCAGTAAGTAAGAGTTAACCAGTGTTGAAGTTAGCTTGTTGCTAAAAGTTAAAGGAGTTTTCCAAGTTATTGATTTTATATAGTTTAATCTCACCATACCCAAAACTATATAAAATCAAAATACTCACCGTAGAACTGGACTGCCACTCAGGGATCCAGCGCCATGGCATCTGACAGGTGATGTCACTCGGCCATCAGACCTAGTGACATCCCACAAAGCTGCCAAGTGAGCCTCTAATGTAGAAGCCCAAAGGCAGGTTTATGAGAGGTGCCTGCCAGCCTCCTATTGGCTGCAGCGGTCACTTGCGTAAACAACGTGACCGCTGCAGCCCAAAGTAAACAGAGATCAGAGCAGCACACCGCAGGAGGAATTTTTTTTTCCTTACAGGCAATGCCTCCCCCACCCCACTGCCACCAATGTTAGATGTTCTCAGAACACCCCTTGAAATTTGAGCAGACAAATAGGCAATGCCACTTTTCTAACATGGACTTGGACTATGTAGACTACAAAGTAGTCATATGACCATTCTGTAGCATGTGCACTCACAGCCATAAGTAGTCGGCAACCCATGGAAGGTACTTGCATAACGGCCACGAAAACCACAGAGGCACAAAGTATCCATACTCTATATGGCGGGTGCATCCCTGAACGTGGCACAGGCAGTACAGGTTGCAGCATAGAGTAGCCTCTCAGTGACCTACTGCGGCACAGCAGAATGTAAAAAGAAAGTCCCTTTAGTGCAATCAAATTTGGTATAACCTCCAGCGTACCTCCATTACCCCCTTGTGCTAAAAGAAGTCACAGCCAGGCAGAAGTGTAGTATTATGTGGCATGGCCTCCATGAAGCCTCTATCCAGATACATAGAGGGTCACAAGGGGGCGGATGGGACCCTCTATGATGTCCATATACTCCATTAATAAATATGGACCGCTACAGTTTACAGACTGCTTCTTAACCCTCCTTTCCACCCTTGCCCAAATTATTGCAATAAACTCCTTCTAAAACATATGGCCCATTTACCAAAGAACACAAAATTCCCTGCAGCATGGAAGAAATAGAACATGTAAAAGTACAATATTGTTCTATACATGTACTGTAATTACCGTGGGCGCTATGCTTAATGCTGAAGAACATGCACTGCGCTGATTAGAAAGCATTTCCTATAACTCTGAATTAAGCCATTGTGCTACATAGGGCCTGGGCTTCCCAGCACTAATCAGAGTACATGTTCTCCTTCCTTTCCTTGCACAATTCTGGAAGCTCTAGTGTTTTACTTAATATTCCCTATTGTTTGGGTTAGAAATTGGCACTTTTTTTTGTCTGGCACTCATATAATACCTGTTTATATAGCGAACTGGAAAAGTATCAAAAAAGTGAAATTACCGATCTGGCTTAATAAGACCAACATACCTTACATTTGTATTGCTGCCTACTGTGGTCAAATCACAAGTCCCGATTAGGAAATGAGTTTTGATGAAAACAGACGATTAAAAGGGGTTTTACACTCAAGACCATTGCCATAAGTGGAAAAAGAAGATCAATAGATCGGATCTCCTGACATTGGCGCAAAAACTGCAAGAAAATACTAGTTGTGAAGGGTTTGAACCCAATGGGAAGAAGAGTACAATTATAAATCTCCTTTGACTCAAAAAACTACATCAAAATCGGTGTGTGTGATTTAAGTCACAATGGGTTATATGAAACATAAAGAGACTGTAGGGTAGAGTTAAGGAAAAATGTTTGCACCCCGCCAACTCCATTTAGTGGGTTTAAGATTTGGGTTGTGTAACCAATTTGTTAGCTTTGATGGCCACTCTGATATTCCACAAAAATAATTTACCACCCAACCACAAGATAGTTGATAAATGAAAAATTGTTAAGGATCTGACAGCTGAGACTCCCAAGGATCACAAGAACAGCTCACCCACTGGGTGCATAGAGTGGTGGTGCACGTGTGTCACCACTACAGATGAGCGAGCGTACTCGCTAAGGGCAAATACTTGAGCAAGTATTGCCTTTTGCGAGTACCTGCCCGCTCGTCTCAAAAGATTTGGGTGCTGGCAGGGAGAGCTCTCTCCCCCACCCCCCCCCCCCCCCCCCCCCCGCCCTGCTCCCCCCCTGCTCACTCCCGCAACTCACCGCTCACCTCCACCGGCACCTGAATCTTTTGAGACAAGCGGGCAGGTACTCACAAAAGGCAATACTCGCTCGAGTATTTGCCCTTAGCGAGTACGCTCGCTCATCTCTAGTCACCACCATTCTATTTCCAGTCTATAAAAATTGTTACGTGTGGAGTTCAGCTATCTCTGTCAGCATCATACGAGTAGACCTGAATAAGGTTCTTTGGTGTGCATGTAGTTGAAATTTCGACCTATACCCGGCGCAGGCTCATTGGTTGCCGAGTTTAATGAACGCACATTAATACGTACAAGTGGTCTTCGAGTGAACACTCACTTCTCCTGTCTTTCTCTGGTTCACAAGTCTATCTTCGAAGACCCAAACCAGCCAGAGATTGTAGCAGTAACTATTCTTTCGAACACCAGCATGGACTGTTCACCCGAAGATCAATCGCACGTATTTGTATGTTTTTGGGAGCCAATGAGCATTAAGTAAGAAGTCAAAATGTTCCAAAAAAAGGCATGAACCAATCAGTGTTCATTGGGAGGTGTACACCAAACAAGCTCACACCTCCCTGCAAAGCTAGCTAGTCGTTGAAAGACAACCATTACCGAATTATAAGATAATTAGAGATGAGCGAGCATACTCGATAAGGCAAACTAC
The DNA here is from genome assembly GCF_035609145.1 of Eleutherodactylus coqui. Taxonomy (NCBI): domain Eukaryota; kingdom Metazoa; phylum Chordata; class Amphibia; order Anura; family Eleutherodactylidae; genus Eleutherodactylus; species Eleutherodactylus coqui. Next base: position 237,276,509 of record NC_089840.1, on the reverse strand, counting down.
TCGAGCGAGTAGTGCCTTATTCGAGTACCTGCTCGCTCGTATCTAAATATTCGGCTGCCGGCGCGGGTGAGCGGTGAGCAGGGGGGAGCGGGAGGGGAGAGAGGGAGAGAGAGATCTCCCCTCCGTTCCTCCCCGCTCTCCCCCGCCGGCACCCGAATCTTTAGAGACGAGCGGGCAGGTACTCGAATAAGGCACTACTCGCTCGAGTAGTTTGCCTTATCGAGTATGCTCGCTCATCTCTAATGATAATCAGTCAGCCAGTAACTAGTTTTAGGTGAGCTGAAATGAAGCAACTAGCAGACAAATTCTTCCTTGTCAACTGGTTGGCGGCGGTGGTTACAAAGAGCAACTGTCGCTTACATTCGCTGTAATTGAGTAACTATTTAGATGACAGTTGTCTTGTGTAAAGGACCTGATGAAGAGCTAGATAGACAGAACCACCCAAAGGTTGAAACCCTTGCCCTGTCTTGTTTTGGCTTCCATTCAGCACTCCACAACCACAGTACTGCCCTGCGTTACCTGACAGCTGTGACTACAACAGCCCAACAATAACCTGAGTAACTTCCATAAGCCTCTCCTTGTCCCTTTGATGGTTGCAGCCAGTTATTAATGTTAATGGATGGGCTGTTTATAGAGGAGTGGAGAGCCTGATGTCAAGACCGAAGAGCTCCTCGCTTTGAAGAAGAGATTTCCGTATGATTAGTGAGACACTCGTTCCATTCATTGTTTCTTTCCTTGGTTTTGCTTTATTTTACTGAGTCATAACTCACTGTATACTTACAATGGTATTAAAGGGTATCTGTCATCAGAACATAACCCAATATTATAGAACGCAAGCTTTCACGTTACACATAGTTTAAAGGAGTTCTCTCGCTTCCAACAATCTTTGCAAATTTTAAGATCTGTGGCATGATTCATACTTTGTTAATACAAACTTCCACCCCTACTTGTTTAGAATTGGAGATCTGAAATGGAGACACGGGACTTGCACCTCATTTTCGGGACTTCTTGTGATGTTTCAATCATCTGCCTGGCTGTTCAGGGCAATGTACGCTGTGTCTCTAGTTACATAACATTTACTGCCTAGTCTGGATGTACTGCTGGTGTCCATCTACTTCCCCACACATGCGCAGGTTAGTTTGCAAACTATGCATGCGCATTGCCAACAGTGACTTGCATACAGCTTCTTGCCCCCGATGTCTGTCCATTCATGTTGTGCCTGTACAAGATTGGAGCGGAGTACATATATGGCACCTTGGGTGTAGTGGGTGGGACTTGATCACTGAAAGAGGGTGTGCAGGGTGGAACTATTGCTGGCTGAGATGCCAGCACTAAGATTCATGGGAATTGACCTCAACAGAAACTGCAGGCCATTGCACAATCACAAATCGGTCTAGCGGTGGAATGAGGAGGGTATTCTTACTGTATATTACTGGCCGCTCTGTTGTTGGGGGCCTCTCCAGCATGTCCCATACCGCAGTACTGGCTCTAGCCAGCAGATGGAGCCATTGTATAATGGCAGAAAGAGAAAGCCCCCTAGGAAACCCTGAATTCAAAATTGGATTGCAAAGGGTTAAGATAGTTGGTATATTTCTTATGTTTCGCCCACTTGTGTACAGTGTTCTATATTTATAGACAAATCAATAAGTCCATGTGATGTACAGCATATTATTATAATAGTGCCAAGCTGCCCAAAGTAAGGTACCAGGCCAGCAGTAAGTGTACAGGAGTGCTAAATACATCATTACTGGGAAAGGCCCAGCTCAGGTCAAAATTGGTTACTTCACATCATCCATGATTAGAAGAAAGCACTAGTATACATTTATAAGCATACATATGTGTTTCAAAGTGGTAATGCAGTTTTCCGTTCGTTCCATAGGCCTAACATTCCATGCAACTTCCTCCCTCCGCTCATCCTGCTCCGTTTTACCTGGAGTGTTCCTTGAATACTGTTAGAAAGCTTGCGAGTGTTTAGAAAACATGGTCCATTGAGATGAATGTGGCCGAGTGTCAATACTAAACACATCCGTATACAGGTTTGGTGCGGTTTTTGGAAGAAAGCAGCCATGTTTTCGAAATACTGGACAACCCCTTTAAAGTTTCCTTAGTCATGTGATAAATCACAAAGTAGGGCGAGCGGCTGGATTTGTTGACTCTAAATACTGAATTACGTTTCAGTGGTGACGGGAAGAGGTATTTACTGTAATTCTTGCCAAAAATCTCCGATAGTAGCAGAGCAATGTGTGTTGCAGAGGTTGCATTTATATTCCACTCTACTACTATGCTGCTTTGAAACTTGAGAGTAGAAACGCAAATCACAGCCAACACTATTCGAAAATGCGCAATGCCTGAATTGCATTTGTTTGGTCATCCCACCTCCAAGAAAAAAAAAATTGAACAAAAGCAATAAAAATACTATGTGTACTCCAAAAGGGTACTAATAAAAACTAGAGGTCACCACGCAAAAAACAAGCCCTTCACTGCTGTGAAACTATTCCTAAAGGCAGTCACCATGTCACCTTAATGGAGACATCCATTAAGACATTTTTTCCCTCCGTTTCACCCTTATGTTTCAGGGGTTATACAGAGATGGGATCCCAATTGCATATATGGTGGACATGTCCGGTGGTAGCCTGGTCCCAGGTTCATAGGTTACTGCATGGATTATTTATAGGCCCATTCCCAAAATCTCCAACAATGTTCCTACTGGGAGATCGCCCCCTAGAGTTAAGCACCAAGCTCATAAGCTTGTTCAAAATATATGCATGGCGACCAGGATCCATATAGCGGCCAGATGGAAGCAGCCCACCCTGTCGTTTAGAGAAATGCAGAGCCGGATCACACCAATCGCCCTGTATGAGAGGCTACACGCCATACAATCAGACATCTAGAGAAATATGGAGTGTTGTGGAGACCTTGGATTGAGCCAATCGATATCCCGGGCTTTAGACACAACCTACTCCCAACCTAGAATTACCCCGTTGACCTAATAATGATTATCTAATGTTTGAATCTACTGTGACTGCAGGAACAAGGAGTAAGATGACCTACGTTAGGATTTGTTTTGTTTTTGGAGTTTTGATTTATATTCAGGACTATTCTGCAATAATACAAAGTTTTGACAAACATGAGAAATAGAGATGAGTGAGCCTACTCGGTAAGGCAGTTAATCGAGCGAGCATCGCTCTTCTCGAGTAACCGCTTAGTGATCCGAGAAGTCTCAGGTGGGCTGTGGGGGCGGGGGTGAGGGGTGGGGTGGGGTGGGGTGGAGCGGAGCAGGAGGAAGAGTGAGATCTCTCTCTCTCTCTCTCTCTCTCTCCCCCTCTCTCTCTTCCTCCTGCTCACCCCCGCAGCCCACCCGAGCCTGCTCGGATCACTAAGCAGTTACTCGAGAAGAGCAATGCTCGCTCGAGTAACTGCCTTACCGAGTAGGCTCGCTCATCTCTAATGAGAAAGTATATGACAAAAATTTTCCAAGATGCAAAAAAATAAAATGTTGCTATTTCTCTTACTTAATACTTTGGCCCCTGCGTGGGGAAGATTGAATGCACGAATGACATATTTTGTACTTTAATAAAATCCTTTGAAACTAAAAAAAAACGAGCCCTAGGTAATGAAGTTATGTTCATCAAAGTTGGCGACACAACGCAATTAATAAAAAAAAAAAAGGCAGGTAGGGGTTAAATAATACTACATTAACCCCTTAATGACATGGCCCCCTTTTTTTCCCCCATTTCCGTTTTTTCCTCCCCCCTTTAAAAAAAAATCGTAACTCCTTTATTTATCCATCGACGTCGCTGTATGAGGGCTTGTTTTTTGCGGGACGAGTTGTATTTTTCAGTGGTGCTATTTAAAAGTACCAAATAATGTACTGAAAAACTTTTAAAAAATTCTAAGTGGAGTAAAATGAAAAAAAAAACAACACATTCCGCCATCTTTCAGTGCGTCTTGTTTCTACGGCGCACAAACTGCAACAAAAATGACATGATAACTTTATTCTATGGGTCGGTGCGATTGCTACGATACCAAACTTGTATAGTTTTTTTTTTTACTGTACTACTCTTTTTTTTTTTTTTTTTTTTTTAAAGACCTTTGATTTTTTAAAATATTTTCTGCGGTCATCTTCTGCGCGCAATGACTTTTTTATTTTTCTGTCGACGTAGTTGAGCAAGGGCTCATTTTTTGCGATATGTCCTGTTGTTTACGTTAGTACCAATTCGGAATACATACGACTTTTTGATGGCTTTTTATTGCATTTTTTCCAGGAGACAGAATAACTGAAAAAGTGCATTTCTGGTGTTCTTTATTTATTTTTGGACGAAGTTCATGTGCGGGGTAAATAATGCACTACTTTAATAGATCGGACCTACAGCGATACCAAATATATATTTTTCTTTTAGGATTCAGATTTTTCTATTAGAAATATGGCAAAAGGGGCGTGATTTAAACTTTAAATTTTTTATTTTTTTTTTACAATTAATAAAACTTTATTCCTCCGATTTTCACTTTTTTTTAAGCCCCAATTTTAACCTGATTGCAGCTATTGCCCGTAGGCGTCAGCTGTAATACACAGCTTACACCTGGAACTGTATGAAGAGAGGTCGCCCCGTGACCTCTCTTCATACTTACCCCGACGCTCCAGGACGTATGTCCTTGAGCGAGAAGGGGTTAAAAAAACTGTACAAATTTGGTATCACTGTAATCGTACTGACCCAGAGAATAAAAGTAATATAAAAACTCTGCAACCCCCACCCTCCCTTAAAAAAAAAAAATCATGTTGCTATGCTGAAAGAAAAATAATGTTACAATATTTTGAAAGTAGTAAGTGGAAAAAATGAGGAGAGGAAAAAAAAAGACCCCGAAAAGCAAATAAGCTAAAAGCAGCACAGTGGCTCAGTGGTTAGTAGGGTTTTTTTTGTTTGTTTCTTTTTGCAACACTGAACTCCTGGGTCCAAACACAACCAGTACCTACCTGGAGTTTGTATGTTTCCCTGTGTCTATGTGCGTTTCCTCTCCCATTCAAAAACTAACCCATGATAATTATAGGTTAACTGGCTTCCTAGGACATTGGCCATAGTGTGAATGTGTGAGCCTGAGATAAGGAAATTAAATTGTGAACCTCACTGGGGACTCAGTAACAACAATCTGTACAGTGCTGTGGGATACGATGTAGCTATAAGAAGCAGGAAATAAGTGCATTCTTCATATAGACCTTACAAAGCATTGCAACATTGTATAACGGAGCAGAACATCGACATACAATGTAGACCAAAGCCAAGGAACACTGAACTATTCCTGGAGCAAAATGTACACAGGAGTGTTGGTTTATAATAATACATAAAAGCCAAATCCAACATAACAGCTTTCTCTTCTTGTCCCCACCAGACTCAAGGGCAGACGGAATGGCTTCCTTTCTTGGTTCCAAATGTGCTCAGTTCCACCAGTCTTGTTTTATAGCCCAATTTTGCAGAAATGATTCAGTGTTCTGCCCAGAGAGTCATCAAGTCAACAGTGTCTTACAAGTAAGTATGCCGATGCCCAGACCACTTAGGAAATAAAAGATGAGGGGTGTATGCATTTCAGCAGAGATGTGCCAGGTTCTGTGCTGCAATAACCCTACCGCAGTAAGAGGATGGAGGGGGACGAAGGAGGATCCCATTCCTTAGATTAGATGCAAAATTCACCACTGTTAAAGAGGTTCTGCAGATTATACATTAAACTAAGCTCTGTATGGACAGGTGGCGTGTAATACAGCTTCTGTAGTTATAGGATCTACAGCTCGATCCCGAGGACGTATGCACTCTTTATCCATGGATGCAGCAAATATAAATAAACATGGGAGATCCTATAACCACTGAATCAAGATCCAAATGTGCATGGAAGATATAACAATGCACAGGGAAGTACTGGAGTAAAGGAAGTAAAGGAGTTGTACTAGGGGATAACGTGCGGATCATTGGTGATCTCACCGCTGAGACTGAGAATGGCGGTCCCGTGCCCCCACCCCCGACCCCCGTTTTCTCACCGTGGGGTTACTACAACCCGTGCAGAAAAAAGGAGACCGAATGGCGCGCTGGTCGTGCAAGCGCACTAGCGCTCCATTAACTTTCAATGGGACTGTGGAGATAGCAGAGTGGCACCCGCTTGGGTAAGTCCATCAACTCAATTGAAAGGAATGAAGCGCTGACCATGGACACATGGCCAGAGCTCCATTCACAGTGATATCACTGCAGGAGAAGTGAATCCCACAGTCACAGGTAGAGGGCGACATGGGAGTCCTGTTCTGGAGATCAGCGTGGTTCTCAGTGGTGAGACCCCAACTGATCAGCAACTTATCCTATGGAGAGGGAACAACTTGCAATTGTGGTACAGCCCCTTTAAATTGCTTGTCCAAAACTCTTAATATTACTGACCTATCCTCAGGACAGGTCATCAATGCTTCATCAGTGAGCTTCCGCTGCTCTGGATTCTCTCAGCTGATCCCCAGGCCAGACAGTGCTGGAAGCATATAGCACTGTCTGTATTGCAATGGCCTGGTTTGGTACTGCAGGCACAGCTGCCTTTGAATTCAATGGAAGCGGTGCTTATAGTACCAACATGGGCACTGCAATGTTGACAGCACTATCTGTTTTAGCTTTGTCTACACTGACCGCAGGCTTGGCGTTTAGCTAATTGGTGGGGATCCCAAGTGGTGGAATCTCACTGATCAACTACTGATGACCTATCCTGAGGATAAGTCATTAATAGTACAGGTCTCAGACAACCACTTTAAACAAATGCAGAATAATTTATTAGACATTTCGGAAAGACCTCCTTATTTCCAGGCAAACCATATGACTTGTCTGACTTTGCAGCAGGAGCACTTGATCTTCCAGTCAATGTTCTTAAAGAGTCACCTCTGCTGACAGGTCTGTATTAGTACATACTTGTATTTCCAACTATATAACAATTCTGAAGCAATTTTGTAGACCTCTATGTTGTGCTGTTCCTCTGTTATTCCTCCTAGAAATGCATAAATAAAATGGACAGCTGGGTGTTACCAATTGGAGGGCTCTCTATACAGTCTGATCTTGGACTGTACCAGACTGTAGGGATACATCATTTCCAAAGGAAATGGCAACACCCAGTTGCCAATTCATTCATCTATTTCCAATTGGAACAACAGAGGAACAGCACAACACAAAGTTGATCCAGAGTTTTGCTGCATGGGGCGGAATAGTAACAGACATGCAAGAAGAGATGACATGTCCTATTTAAAAAACTAACCTGGCAGGGAGAATGGGAGATCTACAGTGTTTCCCCGAAAATAAGACAGTGTCTTATATTAATTTTTGTTCAAAAAGGTTTAACTTTTTTACATGTATAGCTGCCTGGACACTATTTAAATTAACTTATTTTAATTAACTGTTAGCAGGGCTTAATTTTGGAGTAGGGCTTATATTTCAAGCATCCTCAAAAAGCCTGAAAAATCATTTTGCATCCTCAAAAATTCTGGAAAATCATGCTATGTCTTATTTTCAGGGTATGTCTTATTTTCTGGGAAACAGGGTAGCAATGTAGCAGAGCAAGTCCAGCTTGTAATTGCCCTTTTATTGCTTTTTCAGGACTGTCAATAGCTTAAAAAATTAAATTTAAGTCGGAAAACTCCATTGAGATGGGAGATCGCAGTCGTTCGACAGCTACACCATTAAAATCAAAGCCGCTTTGTACTCTGCTATGAAACACAACCAGCTGCTGATTGCATTCAGGATTCAAAGACCTGAAATAAGTGCATTTTACTAACCTGAAAAATAATGACGATAAAGCAGATCCAAAGCAAGAGGCCATAAAAAGTTTAATGTCTGCAGACAACTAATGTGTGGCCTTTAGAAAACCATGGATAGAGTCAAAATGAGAGCTTCCCTCTGGCTGCTGGGTCTTGGCAACAAAATCCTTCTCCATCCCAAGACAATTAAAAATGGCCTTTTACTCTCTGCTGCACGCATACCATGTAACAGCCAACGGCAGTAAGTCCTTAAGAATAGCGCCCCCTTCCTTATTTGCCATCACTGCACAGGATTGATGAAGTGCAGGTGGAACGTCAATGAAGATGACCTAAAGAAGTATTCTGCCACCAGCCACCGAGCGGCTTCACTTTTAGTGACACTTACTTATCCCCACCAAAGAAGAGCTAATGGGGGTTCATAATACTGAAAAATAGATTATTTTATACATAACAGAATCCAAAGACACCTCAAATTGTCTATATTAGAAAAATCCTCCATTGGACAATTCTAACATCCACGATAACCTTGAACATAACCTTCGACTCTATCAGGGATACGAATGATATTTTTCATACATGCCTATGGCAGTTTTCCGTCATGAATTATAATTTTCCAATACACAGAGCACTTAGATATACTTTTGAAGTGCTCCATTTGGTTATATTCAGTTTATTGATGAGACTTTATATTACAGCTATCAGGAGATCTGGGAAGCAATGAGGACTAAGCGAGCTTAACTCATTACCAGCTTGAAAAGCCCAGAATTCGGGTTCTTGAGCACAAATGCAATCATTATCATAAAAAAAAAAAAAAATCAAGCCCCCCAGAAGGAGTTGTCGGAATCGAATGAAGCTTTCCATGTGAGATTGTAATATTGATATAAATAATTGATTACAATATAAGAACAAAAGGATCATTTATAGCGGAAAAGTAAGCACTTGAAGAGAGTATTCTAGTACCCCCGTTGTACTACCTATAGCTTGGATACAAGATGTGATATGGGGGGCATGGAGGTTCTAGTACCCCGTTGTACCGCCTATAGCTTGGATACAAGATGTGATACGGGTGGGCATGGAGGTTCTAGTACCCCGTTGTACCGCCTATAGCCTGGATACAAGATGTGATATGGGGGGCATGGAGGTTCTAGTACCCCGTTGTACTGCCTATAGCTTGGATACAAGATGTGATACGGGTAAGCATGGAGGTTCTAGTACTCTGTTGTACCACCTCTAGCTTGGATACAAGATGTGATATGGGGGGCATGGAGGTTCTAGTACCTCGTTGTACCGCCTATAGCTTGGATACAAGATGTGATATGGGGGGCATGGAGGTTCTAGTACTCTGTTGTACCACCTCTAGCTTGGATACAAGATGTGATATGGGGGGCATGGAGGTTCTAGTACCTCGTTGTACCGCCTATAGCTTGGATACAAGATGTGATATGGGGGGCATGGAGGTTCTAGTACCCTGTTGTACCGCCTCTAGCTTAGATACAAGATGTGATATGGACGGCATGGGGGCTCCCCGTTGTACCACCTGTAGCTTAGATGCAAGAGGTGATACAGGCGGGCATGGAGACTCTAGTATACTGCTGGGCTGCCTCTAGCTTGGATGCAATGTGTGATATGGGTGGGCATGGAGGCTCTAGTCCCCTGTTGTACCACCTCTAGCTTGGATACAAGATGTGGTACAGGCTGGCATGGAGGCTCTAGTGCCCTGTTGTACCGCCTAAAGTGTGGATACAAGATGAGATACAGGGGGGGGCATGGAGGCTCTAATTCCCTGTTGTACTGCCTCTAGTTTGGATACAAGATTCGATACGAGTGGGTATGGAGGCTCTATTATTCTCAATGCCATTATGAAGTCGGGAAGGAATTGTTCCCCTGAATGGGCTAATGGGCTTCTGCCTCATTGGGGTTTTTTGCCTTCCTCTGGATCAACAAGGGGGGGGGGGGGCTGAAACAGGCAGAACTAGATGGACATTGTCTTCATTCAGCCTAGCATACTATGTTACTATGAAGCATAACCAATGTGACCCAGAAATATAATTTGGCTCCTAAACTTTTAGACTTAACAGCTGAAGGCATTCATGTCATTATTTTAGCCTGGAAACTTTCTGTATAGACCTAGATTTAAAACAACGTTCTGCACAACATTCCCATTGCACCAAGATATGCAAATCCTGTCCTCATTTTAGAGGCGCCCAGAACATAATAGATTCGCATTTCCTTCCACGGAACAATATTCAGATTTCAACACCAGTTCTCTCTACTTCCATGTCTCTGTTCACTGGTGAGAACGAGTCTTAGTTCTATTTCTTCCTGCAACATATTTTCTATAGTCTATTAACCTTCTGTACCGAGATGAAACGGCTTCTAAAACTTTCTATTGAAAAAGATCAGGCACAAACATATTTTATGAGATCAAACAAGCAGCTGATGAAGCAGTTTGTCAGGTCATACTAGCATCACACAGGGGAAAACACTGCGTACTACTAACACTCATCCTCCCTTTATCACGTGATGATCCGGACCGTGGCCGAACACTCGGTGCCAGCCTCTGCCAACAACTTTGAAGTTCGAACAGGTATTAAAAATGAAACTATAACAAAATGTTGTGGGATCTGATAGCGAAGACAGTATTACACTTAGAAAATTATGCTTCTTTTATGAAAGCATAAAAACATTAAAAAAAAACAAAAAAATGCCGACAATATATAAAGATCACAATGGCTTTAGTAGAATCAAGGCCACAGTGTGAAAAGCTGTAGACTAGTCTCTGTTCTGTCTTGTGAAAATCTCTGTCTTCATCATAAATGCTTATGCCTATATAGCAAAAGTGTCAGAAGCTCCATGCAGGCTCTAATAACAGTACTGGATTCTCTAAAGCCATAATAACGGCGATGTAAGATAATAAAAGACCACCTCCTGGGTAATAAAAGTGGTGTAAGATAGTAGAAGAGAACCTCCTGAGTAATAACGGTGGTGTAAGACAGTGGAAGAGCACCTCTTTAGTAATAACGGTGATGTAAGATAATAGAAGACCACCTCCTGGGTAATAAAGGTGGTTTAAGATAGTGGAAGAGCACCTTCTGAGTAATAATGATGATGTAAGATAATACAAGAACACCTCTTGAGTAATAACGGTGGTGTAAGACAGCGGAAGAGCACCTCCTGAGTAATAACAGTGGTCTAAGATAGTAGAAGAGAACCTCCTGAGTAAGAACGGTGGTGTAAGACAGTGGAAGAGAACCTCCTGAGTAATAACGGTGGTGTAAGACAGTGGAAGAGAACCTCCTGAGTAATAACGGTGGTGTAAGACAGTGGAAGAGAACCTCCTGAGTAATAACGGTGGTGTAAGACAGTGGAAGAGAACCTCCTGAGTAATAACGGGGGTGTAAGACAGTGGAAGAGCACCTCCTGAGTAATAACGGGGGTGTAAGACAGTGGAAGAGCACCTCCTGAGTAATAACGGGGGTGTAAGACAGTGGAAGAGCACCTCCTGAGTAATAACGGGGGTGTAAGATAGTGGAAGAGCACCTCCTGAGTAATAACGGGGGTGTAAGACAGTGGAAGAGCACCTCCTGAGTAATAACGGGGGTGTAAGATAATAGAAAAGAACCTCCTGAGTAATAAAGGTGGTGTAAGACAGTAGAAGAGAACCTCCTGAGTAATAACGGTGGTGTAAGACAGTGGAAGAGAACCTCTTGAGTAATAACGGGGGTGTAAGACAGTGGAAGAGCACCTCCTGAGTAATAACGGGGGTGTAAGACAGTGGAAGAGCACCTCCTGAGTAATAACGGGGGTGTAAGATAGTGGAAGACCACCTCCTGATTAATAACTGTGGTGTAAGACAGTGGAAGAACATCTCCTGAGTAATAATGGTGGTGTAAGACAGTGGAAGAGCACCTCCTGAGTAATAACGGGGGTGTAAGATAGTGGAAGAGCACCTCCTGAGTAATAACTGTGGTGTAAGACAGTGGAAGAACACCTCTTGAGTAATAATGGTGGTGTAAGACAGTGAAAGAGCAGCTCTGGAGTAATAAAGCTGGTGTAAGATAGTAGAAGAGAACCTCCTGAGTAATAATGGAGGTGTAATAGAAGAGCAGCTCCGGAGTCACAATAATTTTATGTATATACTAAAGTATGTATTATGCTGTACAGAGATCATTGGGGGTAATTATCATCAGGGGAATTTGTTGTAGTACAGACACTCTGTTTTGTTATAGCCCGCCCATAATAGTGCAGTAACAAACCTTGTCCAAAACGACTGGGTACCGCTTCCCGTGTCTGCGTTCCCAGTCTCAGTCTTGAAAATGTCATTCATAAAGTCTTGATTTATCACTAGCAGTAAATAATGGACACAGAACTGCGTTAGTCCGCACAGCGTTGAGTAACCATAGAGGGAACCTCCAATAGTTAGTTTATTGCCAGTTACTCTTGTTGCTACTTACACTCATACCGGTATAATCATCATTTCTGTATTCTTAAATAAAACATATATTTTTGTTAACGCCATGGCCATCACATCATGAAACCTGCATCATGCACCGCCTCCCGCGGCACAAATGTACAAGCAGAAAAAAGCAACATCAGGGCCAGCCAAAACTCTACATTCATTCCGGATGCCAGAGCCCAGTCACATCGCCATTGTGCAGCTACCCAGGGGAGATACCACGGCTGTCCAATTTTTCGGCAAAACATGTGCAACCATTTGGCCAGTTTCCACTTCCAGTAAGGAACTAGTTTTATACGTTACAGGCCTCTACGCACAACACCATGCATCCAGCCAGTCCCAGCAATATCTGGTGGCATAATATGGGCATGATGTGGCACCATGTTGCAATGTATGACAATATAAAACAAAGTCCTTTGAAACCCATGTACTATATTGCAACATTACATCCCACCAAATTGCAGACATCAGCAAGGAATGTAACATTTTTGCAATATCTCTACGCAGAACAAACAGCAATTTGCTACAAAGACAGTCACCAATTATGGTTGTTTTGGTTCAGGTCACTTTGCGAAAGCAGAATTCTCATATACATTTATTACATCCGCTCTGCTGGTAGGAGCTCTGTATGCGACGGATATTACTGAAAGATTACATTCTCATGGATGGATTACAAGTGATCAGCCATTTGGCACCAGGCTGCTGTATGCCTGAGAGAGATGTCACATCCGATTCACAGAGCTGGAAAGATCTTCATCCATGTTTGTTTAGGCTCCTGGCAACAATACCGGCAGCGAGATGCCCCCATCTTTTATACTTCCAGCGGTCTGCCCGCAGAGAACCATTTTAGCTCTATTTTAAGCAGGAGAGCAATGAAATACATAGAACCTAATTCACGCTTGGATCTAAAAACTAATTTTCAAAGTGGCATAAGAAGCGCAAACCACAAAATCAGTCTCTAGACATTTGTGGTAAATGTCCTACTTTTTCAGTAGCAACCCACTGCAGTTTCTTCCACTCTTTCCCTGTAGAGGGTTTGTATGATCGAGAAAGTTATGTAAGTTTCTAATATATATCGTACCTGAATTCGAAAGTGTTCTCAAGACCTCTGCTTGCAGTGAGTAAACTATTTACTTACAGGGGTAAGAAACCCGAGTTGGAAAAAGCTCCTTGCATATACATTGGAATACCTGACAGAGGATCCAACAAATAAAGAAAGTGTTCTTCTGGGCTTTGTTGAAGAGCCACGTCTTTTTCCTATAAAAAAGGTAAGTGCACCACGCATCTAGTGCACTTTAGGTCATGGGAGACATAGACAGTATCTCCATATGGACATAGTCATGAAACAAACACACCCTTTTTGTAGTCTATCATTTTACGTCTAAAGGAGAGGGCCAAAACCTCCTTGGCATTGCGTTAAGATGTACCTGAATGCTCCAGATCAGCAAACTACCAAACGTCTGCTTTTATAGAGGTGTCACACTTTCTGATGAACAATTAATCAAGTACATATAATTATCAGCACTTGGTTGCTACCTATCCTCTTAATTCCTGTGGAAGCAATAAGGGTATATTCACATGGGCATTTGCGAATTCGGTCCGATTTTGCTTGGAATTTTGCGATTTATGTTTAGCATGATTTCCATCTTTTGTATGCGTTTTTCACATGCATATAAAAAAATAGGTTCCTGGTTCTCTTTTTTTTAACTATGGCTGCCATAGTTACATGCGTTTAAAACGGTCGCATGTGTATTATGTAAGTGCAATCCATTACAGACTTGAATGGGCGATTTTCTGGAGGGTGTTTTTATCAGAACTATACAGCCATACCCCGTCAGGAACTCCTCTTAATGAATACCTGCAAAGACTATGCCAGAAGGAAACCAAAGAGGTACCAGAATTGGAAGATCCAATGCACTCCACATAGAAGCCTTTGCTATTTTTCCCCAATGTCAAATCATTCTCAAGTAAAATCTGAGACGGGAGAAGAGCTTGAAGTAGATTTCCTAAATGACAAAAGTAGTTCTGCCACTTAGAACTATACAAATACGTATGTATTAATATAGTTATATCACAGTCCTGCAAATACAAAAAGGTTAGAAATGTCCCGCTTTCTAATACAGCCGCCAAATCCTATTGTAATACGAATGTGAAGAACAGATTAGAGACTCGCTACCTGTCATATATTCTAAAACCGGAGATGTATCCATCGCAGTGAAAGCAGTTAATAGCAAGAAGGCAGCATGTTGCAGAGGCATCCAGGAAAAAGCCATCACAATATTGTAACTCACCTTGACAGCTTTATACTGAAAGATAATTACACTGCTGAAGAGTCTGATAACAGCAAAGAAGACAATTGTGTAACCGTGGTATTCTATTCTCTACATAAAAATATGGATATATGCAAGATTCAGCATTTAGTCAGAATTATTTTCCAAATGACAGTCCAAAGTGCAGCAGCAAAACCGCATTTAAGTGGAACATTTCTTGCCATACAAGTAATTGCACCTTTGGCGATCTCATTATGACCTTAGTACGTTATGCTAGCCTACAGATAAAACCTAGAACAAGCTTTCTTGCCCCCGCAGTACCATAAAGTGAGGGCACATGGCAAAGATCAAATTGGTCCCCTATTATGGTGCCAGGATTTGCCACTCAAGACAGAAGAAACTTGTGTCACTTTCTCCAACCCCTTTTCATCAGGTTAGGGTCTGGAGGGTAAAGTTTCTCTTGAGGAGAGCGCCAAGTTGGTGTAGGGCCATGGGGTACTGGTGTGTCTTGTCTCCACCGTAAGCTGGGGTTGACCAGGCTTAGCTGGAGGGTACGCTCTGGCCATGCCCCTAGCTGGCCTGTTCCAGCCCCATTTCCAAGACAGCAGCAGCGGCTGACAACCCGGCACTCAGCACAGAAGACAGCGGAACAGACCCCTGCAGCCAGCCCGCTGTTACTCTGCCTGTTGCCACTGCAGCCGGCCCCGCTGTGACTCTTGTCCCCGCTCCGGCGCGTCACTCATACCTGGCGTCCGCTTCTCCCAGCGGCTGCTGCAGGCTACCCCGCTGTCAGCTGTCACTCTCCCCATTCCCCCTACAGCCGGCCCTGCTGGTACTGTCGTCCCTACAACAGCGGGTCGCTCATAGCTGTCCTCTGCTATGGTTCCCCCTGCGGCCGCTGCAGGATGAAACGCTGTTACTCTCCTCCCTGCTGTCACAGCTGGACAACCAGCAGCAGTAGCGGCCACAGATTCAGGGCCTTTACAAGACTAGCAACTCCACCATCTTTGCAAGAACTCCACCCTGTCAGAGCCAAGAGGCAACAGACCCACCAGTAACCATCAATCAAAGGGGGGAGGAGTAGGCGGCTATTCACACTCTACCTTCCCCCCCCAACCCACTTTTATGCCGACTTCAAGGACCCCACCTATCGGCAACTGCCATGACAATGCAACGCGTACCTTCCCCTTTTCCAAAATACTAAACTTCATCATACTATCCCTTAAACTATATCGTCTCATAGGGTGGGACTTCCTTCTTTTCCTCTCTCCTTTCTTTAGATTGTCATTCCCAAACTTTTCCCAACTCCACCACCCTGTTTTCCCGCACTCTGTAGCTCCTCCCTTCCCCACTATCTCCTCCTCTTCTGTCCCTTGTTAACCCCGTCATGGCGGCCTCTGCCCACGACCTTACAGGCCTATGCTACAGCCCTTCTATACAATGCTCCCTGGAAAAAAGGTGTACAAAAAGGAGAAGGAAAATAACCTCCATACGGCCACCAATTGGAAGCTAGGGTAAATTTACCATTGCCTTCTTTGCCAACCATGCAGTTCCTCTGCAGAGGAAAGATCTGCATTCCACATAATACAAAGTGTGGAATCAACCAAGACTGGGTCCCCGCTCTCCATGAGCCCCATAGCATATCCTACCTCTACAATACAAAGATTATGTTCTTGGCCACATTATTTTGTTTGTGATCCATGTTTCTCTTTGCTTGAGTGTAACAAGCCTGTGTAGCATGAAAAGGCAGTCTATTGTATAGACTAAATAGGGAATCAAGTGTTGCTGAAGTACTGAAGCCCGCATAACACACAGAGTCGAAAAGCCAAGTGCCGAGACACCAAAACTAGACACACAGATGACAAGTTTTGGTGTTTGGCTACCATTAAAAAAAAAATTTACTTAAAAACCTGATAAAATATTTAATGGAAGCCATTTATATTCCTTCCTACTGATGTGCAGCAGCTTCTCAGATTCTTCATTTGATCTCATTACGCTTCAGCAAACTAAAAAAGCTTTATTCTTTTTCCTGCTGTACTTCTCTATCTGTGGATTTATCTACTGAGCATAATCATACGGTAGGCCGAGTTCACATCAGCATTTCATTTTCCGTTTTTCTGTTCCATCCTATGAGCGGCAAATCCAGCGGCATTATCCAGCAGCTATTAGATTCCATCACGGAATTCCTCAGCGTGAAAGAAATTGTGGCATGTTCTAATTGCCACGGAAAAACGCGCAGCCGGCTTCCATTAGTCAATCTGTCACGCGATACTTCCGCTGTGAGCACGATGGAAGTATCGCGTGATTACGCATCCCCGCCCACTGCTGGCCGCGTCATCACTTACTGTGCTCGCGTCACTTACTGTGGTCGAGTCCGACACGGCCGTGGGCATGAGACCTTATGTCGTGTTCCCTGCGGCGGAATAACGCAGCTATTAGGTTCTATTGAACCTAATAGCTCAGTCCTTCCATGCAAAAAAAAAAACGCGGCATGTTCTATTTTACCACATTTTTCCGCGGCGGGAGAACTCCATTAATATAGCATTAAGTGAGACTGCGGAATAATGCGGTAAAAAGCGTGTTTTTCCGCGATCACCAGCGGGGACTTTTTTGCTTATCCCCGCAGCATAAAACAATCAATCATTAAATTCTGCAAAAATACAGGATGAAATAGCGCCGAATATGGATTTATTTTGTTCAGAAAAATGCTGGACAGAACCTGAATGCCCCCCGTTGTAATTAATGAGGTCCATTCAGAGCCGTTTGTCATGAGACAGATCCACTGGGTTTGGTTTTCCTGCTGCCATAATGAAGCTGAAAAATGGAACTCATTAGCATAGATGTAAAGGAGTCCTTAAGGGGCCATTATTAGAGCAATTGCCTATTAAGAGTACTGTACTGCCAAAGGTCGGTATACTCGTTAAAAAATATAATATGACATTAGCAAAGTAATTATATCATTGCTACCTTATACCACGGAGGTAGGTGCTGGGTCTGAAGAAAGAAGAAGGTCTATGTGCATATGTACAGTCATTGTGAACCTCGCCATGGACAGAGACTGATGGAAGTGATGGAAATCTGCTTGTAGCATTGAATTAGATCGGCATTATATAAATGATGAGAAGGAAAAGAATGTCACCAGTTCTGTCACCTTGTCATCTGCTAGGCAGTAAGGCAGAAAAGCCAAAGCACATCTGCAAATCACAGTCAACAGAAAACACTAGGAAACCATCTCTTTTTATACCAGGAACTTGGAGGAGAAAAAGGGTCTTCCTGCCATAGAAAAATCTATAGTATTCTACAACACTACAACCATAAAAATGGTAAGATTCCCTAATAAGGGATATACATCTAGACCTAAAAGTTTACATACGTCTGAGATAAAGCTTGAATAGGTCTAAAAGAGAAAATTCCCGGTGTTACGTTTTTCGGTTATCAGCTTGGAAAAAATTTCCAGTAAGAAAAATTGTATAAGGACTTGAATTCATGGTCTGTTAGAACATACATGGTATGGGTTTGTAAGGGGGGAACGTACTTTTTTGTTAAGGTGTATGGAGGTATTCCTGGTGCACCTTATTTTATGGCCCCGCCAGGACCTTCAGAGACTTGACGGAGCTAAGCTCCTGCAGAGTGAGCTGCCAAAGGACCCTTGCCCCTGCCCCTCACATGACTCTGCAGCAATGGCCTTCTTGGAGAAGGGCGCAGGCACCTAGAGGTCGTATTAAAATAAAGCTCTGGACTGTAGCTCTGTCCCCACCCCCTTGTGAAGCTTCTGAAATGTTCTAGATGAGCAAGCACCTTATATAAGGGTCAGTGCTGCATCACAGGAGTGGCAGAGAGTAGATCAGTAGTGTGTGCTGCTTGGTAGTACGCAGTAGAGTGCCCAGCAACATATCATAGGCCCAGAGAGCAGTCAGGACTGGTAAAGTGGCAGAAGCAACTGGCTGCAAGTGCTGTCTCTATGCTAGAAAGCAGCACAGGAGAGGAGAAACTAGGCCCCATGTTCATGGCCGTGACAGAAAATCGCTAGCGATATTCCACCACAGGGGAGGAGGGGGGCAAGCTGTCAGGTCTCCGCGCTGAGCCGATCTGACAAATAGGCTCATCGCAGAGAATCGCGGCATGCCGTGATTTTAATCCCGCGAGCAGAGAATCGCTATGATTCTCCGCTCGTGGACGCCAGGGCTGCACTTTCCATAGCTATGCTATGGAAAGTGTTCAGTGCATTACCCGCGGCTGAATTATCGCCGTGGATAATGCAATGAACTATCGCCGTGAACAGGCAGCTAACTGGACCTGACAATTGGAGCCGCAGCCAGATAGTGAGAAGGCCTGATGACCTGGGGCTGAAGAGACAGTGCAGGGACCAAGATGACCTGGGGACGAAGAAACAGCGTAGGGGCTCTGATGAGCTAAAGGAATGACGGGCATCACTGTGGATGCAACGGCTGGATGTTCATTTGGAATTTCGTGGGCCAATGGGGAACACTCCACCCATCAAAAGGACACGAGTGATGCTTGGCCTCATTAAGCACCGGTGTGCAAACGAATATGGGGACATTAGTGAGTAGCAGACCTGATAAGCATTGGGATTAAGTCATGGTTCATGCTGGGGAAGTGAAGAGTTAACATAGTTAATCCTTTATAGTCAGAAGTGTAATGTTAATGAAACAGGAGTTGTAGCAAGGCCACCGGTAGTGAGGGAAAAGTGGTATAAGGTATGGGAGACCTTGAGAGTAGTAGTGAGGTCTAGAATGTTGTGCATCCTTGGGTTATGATGTGGCCCTTATGGGACATAGTAGGTCAGTATGCCTTAAGAAGTGGAGTACCGGAAGGGATTAAATAATGAGTGCGGGTCCATGAAGGCTCAAGATACGATGCCTTGCTGCAAGATAAGTGAAGGAATTGCAGTTGTGATGCACCAAATGCAAATGTGTTATGATGGATTTCATGGAAATGACGTATTTAATGTACATCAGGGTGCAACAAGCAAATTAAGATGTAGCAAGGATAGACAGTAGGTAAATTGATAATGGGGCATCTTGTGTGTAAAGAAGCAGCCTAAAGGGTCAAGGAAGGTCTAGGCTACAGATAGTAGGACAGTTGAACATATGAAGGTGACTTGTTACGGCCTAGTTCAGGAGGAGACATTGTAAGCAAATGTACCCGAGCATGAAACAAAATGTTACGCCGTGTGATACCGTAGTAATTGCAACGTTCGAGTGCTCCAAAGGAGTGAAGTTAAACAAAATGCTACTCTCATTCAGTAAAGTTTATTAAAAGTTCTTAAAAGGGCATGTCCACCTTTGCAAATAATATACTACTGGTTTGTGTCTACAGAAGCTTTGCAGACCAATATGGTAACAGACAACAAACTCTGTACAGTCTGACCCTGCAGTCATACAACCATCTGGCCATTACTTTTCAAGATGATGTGCTTTGAAGCTAATGTGTAACACTGCATAATACTCGTAATAGTATCATCCCATCATCACTATGTCTATGGCAGTCTTATGCAAGGTATATTCCTTAGTAGAATGTTTGCATAAACCTCGAGGCGGAATGGTTATTGACGTTGTAAAGAGTAAAAAGACTAAAATGTACAATTTTCCTTCTAGATTTGTTCTTAATTAGACAATGCAACTGCCTCCCTGAGATAGTTTGGAGAATAACTTACCAAAAAACAATCAGGAAGCCGTAAAACGCTCAAAATGCCTGCAAAACCGGTCGATAAGGAGGATGAAAGCATTTGGCGAAGAGTTAAGTTTAGATACATCAAGCCTGTTTATATTAAAAAGAGGCCCAGCTAGAGATAAACCCATGATTTGTATACACTCACGGACTGTCAGCAGATCTCTAGGGAATGTTCCATGCCGCAATCTGTGCAGGTGACAAGAGATCATTCCTTCATTCCTGTAAAGATACACCATTCACTGCCAAGAGCACCCAGCAGTCACATCCTTAAAGGTGGAGATATATGAGGCTGGGCTATATAGCAGTCGCACGTAGGAGTGCTTTCACGGAACAACGGTTGTCTCAATAGTCACTCGAAATAGTCGCTAAAGTGTACAAATGATTGACGTTTGCTTTTATACAGAGCAATTGTGGCTCAATCTCATGATAGCTGAACGAATTGTGGGGAGCATTTACACAGGACAAAATATAGTTAGTTAACTAATTAGTGAAGTTCTTTAGTGGGCATGCATTGAAAATTTCAAACCCTCCCCAATGCATGCAAATTCCGCTGAACACACAAATAAGTGAGAGCGGTCTACAGGTAAACACTAAAGGTCCACTTAGACAACGATTATCGCTCAAAAATCGCTCAAAGCCATCTTTTGAGCGATAATCGTTGTGTCTAACTGCATTGACGTTGTGCAGTTTTCGTTAAGCCGTTGCTGATTGCTGATCTTTCTATTGTTTCAGCTGTATCCTGCTAGTGGAGACAGGCTGAGTATGAAGAACTCAGCTATCCAGCTGTGTTCTCCATACCCCGCTCGGAGCACTCGGCTGTATAACAGCCAGGCGCTCCGTGCAGAAAACAGCTGGATGCAGAGAACAAGCTGTGCCACCCCGCTTGTCTTCTGCAGCCTTTGCTCGGAGCGCTCAGCTGTATAACAGCCGGGCACTCTGTGCAGAAAACTGCTGGATGTAAAAGACAAGTGGGGCCACCCTGCTTGTCTTCTGTATCCTCCGCTCGGAGCGCAAGGGGATCGCTCAACGTTTGAGTGATCACCTTGTGCTGTAAAAAGCACACAACGATTATCGGTCAAAAATGGCTCAAAAGATTTTTGAGCAATAATCGTTGTGTCTAAATGGGCCTTTACTGAGAGAGGACACAACACCAAGTGCTCCAAAAAAGCCAAACCAACGAAAGACTGCAGCAGAAAGTGTACTTTCTAAAACCTGTTATCACCTGCAGACCTGTGTGCCTTTGCAGGAACCAATTAGCGTTAAGTGGGAGGGCAAAATGTTAGAAAAGGCGAAAGCCTATCACCATTTCCTGGGAGGTGCGCATTGAACAAGAGCACATACTCTAAAAAGTTTTTGGCTTGTTGTTGCAACAAAAGGACTATCTGCTCCCACCAATCGTCATCAACCAGCGACTATTTTAAGGTGAGCTGAAGCCAAGCGACTAGTGAACGAACTCTAACTTGTCATCGCATTGGTGCCGTTTTTACACAGAAACACTTTCGCTTACAGTCACTCTATGGAGCAAATGTTCGGATGATAGTTGTCCCATGTAAAGCCACCTTAAGTTGCAGTAAAACCATGGGTTTCCTGTGGCAAAAAAATTGCCAGACACCTAGCAGGCAGGTACACCATTCAGTATTCTTGAATAGTAGTGTAAGTGGGTTTTATTGACAGCCTCCCAGGTTTAAGAAGTAACAAATATAACTATTATTTATTATTTGCATTTGTGTTCCTTCCAAAAAATTAAGTACATTTTTTCCATAAGGGCTTATTCAGACAACCGTATATCGGCTGGGTTTTCACGCCCAGCTGATATACAGCATCCCTCTCTGCAGGGAGAGGAGGCTGGAAGAGCCGGGAGCAGTGCACTGAGCTCCCGTCCCCGCTCTGCCCCTCGCCACTATTGGCAATGGGAGGGGTGGGGCGGAGCCAAGTTCCAGGACTTAGCTCCGCCCCCATTTCACCCTCCCATTGCAAATACAGTTGTCTGAAGTCGCCCTAAAAGATACATTGAACAGAATCTTCTTAAACATTTAACATATGAAATTCGTAAAAAGGGATGTCAACGATTATAATTGTTCCAATGTACCTAAAATGAAATATAAGGCAACTTTGCACAGTATAAACAAAAAAAAAAATTCTAGAATTCTTTTACATCTACCGTTTCTATGCAGACCTGTGTGTTTCCATAGAAACAGACTACAAACTGTGCAGTCTGATCCTGTAGTCATTTTGCCACCCATCTGCCCACTATTTCTTAGGAACCTACAAATGCTAACTAAAGAAGGGACAGATAGAAGGGAGTAGGATTACAGGATCAGACTACAAAGGATCTGTTTGTAGTCTGTTACCATGGAGATGCATAGGAACTGTAACCACAATAGAATTTAAGACTTCCGTGTAAGATTTTTTTATTCTAGATACATTTGAACAATAAAAGAATGGTTGAAAAGTTAGACAAAGTCTTCAGAAGATACCATACCAGAGAATACACCTACTTAGCAACAAATATAGTACAATCTTCAATGTTCTAACCTGCTTCTAGATTTATCAGTAGCAATGATTACATATCTCCCCAAGGAGAAGAGGAAGCCAAGTCTTTAACGCATCATTATCATGGGGGCTGAAGCTTGCAGGAAACGATCGGTGCTCTTCGCATCCGAGTATCTGCATCATGGCTCCTCTCTGCCCGAGTCATCTCCATAAAGACGCTAATCATCATTAACAGCAACAATTCATTCTCCGTAAACACAAAATGCTGCTACAAGCAAGTGCCGTCGCTCCATTGCTCATTAACCAGTCAATAGTGTCTGATGGATGAGACTGATAGAAGCCCATGTATTATCAGCACATCAGTTGGCTGGCAGGCCAGACTAAACAATGCCAGGATTTCACCGGGTGAATGACTCCCAAAACACCTCAAGAGAAGTTTAACAAACATGGTATTACCGTTATATGTCACTGTGATCCTGGGAGTCGCATCCAAATCTGCAGTTGACCTCTTTGACAGATATCCAATAGTTATTGCACAAAATACCACAAAGTAACAAGCTGCATGTTTCTTCATCTTCTCTTACAAAATCCCTGTATTCAATGTTCAAAGCTGGAAAGATTTGAGAAGTTTCCGCTGAGTGCTGGTAATTTCATTCTGGAAGATAAGGACAATCTGGGTTATTTCGGCAATAGGCGATTGCTTTTTTTCGTTATTGGAATAGACTTGGAAAATAGAAACATATGATATATAGAGAGCGCTAAAATTGTGGTATGAAATAAAGATCTGTAATAAGCGCAGAGAGATACATCGTGGAAACCAAAACCAATTAGATCAATTAATTAATACACAGGTAATATTAGGCAAAGACTGGATGCGCTACAACACAGAGCCTTAGGGTGGCCATATATATTAGATGTGTAGTAGATAAACCCAATGATTTTGGCGAGTCCAGCCGGTCACGTAAATTGTATAAGGCCTCCCTGCTGCAGATGTTGGGGGCGATCAAGATCGGGAAGTTGGATTTCAACTACCCAATCCATTTGTTCTCAATGAAGATAAGCGCCTGCTAGAAGTGTCCGGTAGCAGCTTACTCTACTATCTACATTTAGGACACATGCACACTCAGCCAAGCGGAGCATGCCTACGTATGGTGGCGTTGGGCGAGATAGCTGTTGGTGGAATGCTCGTTTGACCAACACCTATCTAATGTGTATGGCTACCCTTACTCCCCTACAATAATGCTGTATAAATAGTATAAGCAGCAGTAAGCACCATTCCGGTCTATGTAGTGTTCACAGTAAGTTACATGTGCTGCACAAGAGCATGCGCCTCTTTACTTCAAAACTATACAGGATCACGCTCATAACTCTGGAATATTACATCTCTTCATCAACAAGACAAACCCCACCTCCACTATATTAAAAGGTCGCCCAATACATATAACAGAAAAGTTGACCAAATCCTCGGAATTGGGACTGGCCAATTGAACGTGTTGAATTTTACATGCCCGATTGTATAACGAGCAAATGCCTTTGCAGAATCCATATTGGTCTTTGCGCAACCTCTTTTAGTTTATATTGCCCAGCAACATGACTTCCTGTGATACCATTTTAGTTTATGCAATGGAAATGTTGAGAGTTGCAAGAGTGTTCCTCCATGGTACATAGAACCATCCATTCTGGTACCAGCAGACTGAGCAAAATGTATGTTCCTTCATTAAGAAACAAAAGAAAAAAACCTGAATATGAAGGATAGAGGATAGATTTTAAGATATGTTCTTGAGTAACACATGGTGGAGACAATGTGCAGCAAGGAGAACTATTGGTTTTAGGGTTAGTATACCAAAGGGTTGACTATACAAACAGATATGTCCAGGTATGCCAATGATAACTAGAACTAATACCAATAATCTATAGATTTTGCTATAGCTACATACTGATGCAGTTTGGTTTTTCATATGACTATGACCAATCATGGCGAGTAACCCTTTTTTCTCACTCTGAGCCCAGTACTTAATAACTCCTATGAGCACTAGATCAACAGTCTCCAGATTCTCCTGTCTTCTTCGATTTATGGAATACTGCCAGAGCCTGGTCTACGAGGGAGATTGAAGTGAACATGGCAATACCTAAAGTTAGGTTACCTAAACTGTTACCTAAAGTTAGATCAGATTTCAGACTCTTGCACACAACTTTTCACCCTGGTAATTATTTTATTATGCATTTTACCTGATGAATGGATTGGGACTTGAAACGTAATGCGGTTAGGAAAAGATTCAGTTCTCCAATTTAAGAAATTACATAGGCTTCATTCTTTATGTCAAAATACACCTTTTTTTTCCTATGCCCCTTTAGATTCTGCATTGGGGTGCTGGCATGAATAGACAATGCAGTGATACGTAGACTGCTCATTCCCCCATCATAGATTAATATGGTATATTAGGCCCAAGTAGCAGTTTTCCCTACACTGAATGATGACTGCATTAGAAACAGCTGGCATGTGACATTTTGTGATCAGTAATATGGTAGCATTTGATGGCCACTTCATGATCTGCACTCAGACAATGTGCTGGACTCTTTTCTGCACAGCAGAAGGCAACACTTGGCGGTCATGGGTCAACATGATGACTTTGACCTGTAGCGTCCTTCGTTCAAAAATTTGTGGTATGACCAATGGTCCTAGGCCATGCCAGGAAAACAGTCCCCAGACCATGACACCACCGGCCAGCCCATTGAGCCCCAACAGAGCACCCATGGAATACGGCTTCATATCATTTACGCCAGATGCGGACTCAACCATAGGCAGACCGTTGGTGCTTGAAGGCGTGGTGCAAGTATTTCAGAAACAGTCACATTTTCTTGGTTGTTCCCAAACCATGATATTAAGAGTACAATAAGACTGGTTGAACCATGGACAGAAATCCGACAGTGTCAGGACACTTGTGGTTGATCGCAAGGAAAGACATCAATGGACCTTGGAAAAGGTCCCATTTCCTGCTGAACAATACGGATGGTCGAGTCTGCATCTGGCGTAAACAGCATGAAGCAATATTTCATGGGTGCTTTGTTGGGGCTCAATGGGCCAGGACGGTGGTGTCATGGTCTGGGGACTGTTTTCCTGGCATGGCCTAGGACCATTGGTCATACCACAATCTTTGAATGAACAACGAGCACCCATAACTTTAGGAAATCTTCCTCGACCTCAGTGCCATCTACTCAAACTTGGGAATGGTTAGAGCTACATGACAATGAATTCTCCATAATGCCTTTGCCCCCTAACTCACCAAACTGTACCCCAATTGAACATGTATGAGATATTCTGGAAATGGCTGTGAGCTCTGCTCAACTGATGGAGCCGCTGCAGCGGGCCTGGGTCGAATTTATTATGGAGGACGTCCGTCACCTTGTGGAAGCTGTTCTCCAATATCTAAAAGCCGTGATTGCCCAAAAAGGTGGGCCAACCCTTTATTGAATAGGTGTTCCTAATGCAGTGATCATTTAGTGTATAACGCCAGTTTTACATGATAGCACAATGGGAACCCTTAGTTTCTCAGATAAGA
This sequence comes from Eleutherodactylus coqui, assembly GCF_035609145.1. Taxonomy (NCBI): domain Eukaryota; kingdom Metazoa; phylum Chordata; class Amphibia; order Anura; family Eleutherodactylidae; genus Eleutherodactylus; species Eleutherodactylus coqui. The sequence goes on along the minus strand of NC_089840.1, from coordinate 237,250,271 downwards.
GCACAAATAAGTATATTTATATGTATCAACCTGAACACAAAGTCTTTCCATATTAAATCTCATTCTATGACTTCATTCATTCGTTCTGCAGATTCAGCAAAAGAGACTCATGCAGCCGCGCTCATCTGCATTCTGGAAGTATCCCCTACAAGTCATAATCAACTGCACAGCCAGCTTTTCTAGGAAAATGTCAAGCATCATTTTAATGGAGATATGTCAAATTTTATATTTTTCTCCTCTAAGTTAATCCATAAACTACCAAGTGCCTATGTCGAGTGCCACCATCTGCCCGAGATTGTCATCACGCTGCCGAGAGATAAATCCTAGGTTTGAAATGGGTAGAGAGATTAGATGCTATTCATATGCAAATACAAATCAGGACCGTAAAAGGATTGTCATGTTTGGATGATCCCTTATGATAATGTGGATTATGAGTGGTCTATCCCCCAAGGTAGAGTACTGTGTAAGGCCCCTCTCACACAAGCGCTTTTTACCGCGATTAGCGTGGCACTTTCAGCACCGCGCTAATCCAGGTACAACATTCCCATTGTTTTCAATGTTCAGTGTTTTGAAACACTGTGCGTCACCCATTGAAATGAAGGGGCAGCATTTTCAGCGTTTTTGGCAGCGCTAAACGCCCTAGCTTCACTACGTGAGAAAAAAAAAAAAAAAACTTACCTAGCAGGCACCGTCCGGGTGCCTCCCGCTGCTCTCTGGCGCTCCTGCAGGCTTCCAGTGCACTTTCAATGAATGGCTGTGATTGGTGCATCAAACACCGTCTCTGATTGGGTGAACCGGCGCTCAGGAACCCATCAAAGTAAACTTTTGCTGGAGGTGGGGTTTTCAATCCCAGTTACCAGTAATAGATGCTCTGTCGGTGCAGACAAGTGTTCGGGAAGCCTGCAGGAGCTTCGGAGAGCAGCGGGATGAACCCAGACGGCGCCTGCTAGGGGAGTTTTGCTTTTTTTTTCCTTCTTCAGCTTCCTTGGCTACGTTTTCAGCTGTGATGAAAACACAGCCAAAACGCTGTCTGAAACCCATGACAACACTGCTGGAACTGCAGTAAAGGAAACGTTGAAAAACACAGTGTTTCTGCTGTGTGAGGGAGGTCTAAAAGTTTTAGGCAGGCGTTGAAAAAATCCTACAAAGTTTTTTTTTCAAAAATAGAAGGCATCTGACTCCAAATTTATTCTGCAGCAGCACAACAACCCCAATCATAAAGCCAATGTCATTAACAACAATCTTCAGCATAAAGAACAGGGAGTCCTGGAAGCGATGAAAAGGCCCCGACAGAGTCCTGATCTCAACATCATCCAGTCTGTCTGATGAAGAGACAGAAGGATTTGACCAAGTCTACATTCACAGAAGATCTGTGATTAGTTTTCCAAGATGTTGGAACCATCCTCCTGCCAAGTTGCTCCAAAAACTGTGGGCAAGTGTACCTAGAAGAATCGATTTGGTGTGACCAGACAAAGGCTGGTCACACCAAATATTGATTTAGATTTCACTTCCGTTCATTCGCTTTGCATTTTGTTAAGTGACAAAAATTAACTACTACACTTCCAATTTTGAAAACATTCTTACTTTGCAGAATATTTTCCCACACCCACCTATAACTTTTGGACAACAGTGTATGTATTCTTATCCGTGTACGTCTACTCTGGAGGTGGAGCTAATTGGCCATCATTACTGTGGTATTCAAGTCATGAAACTCTCAGGAACACTAACTTATAACCTGAAACAATAGAAACTCCATTTCACGTCTCCAAGGAGTGTCAGACACACCCTCCGTCAGTACAAGATGTCTACTTTTAACTGCATCCTAAAGTATGTGGTTATCATTGGTCATTTGTCAATCACCGCCACTGCAATTGTCCCTTTAAATGGGGTTACTTCTGCTAGACCTTTGGGGCCCATTACAGAACATGGACCCATCAAGAGATCCATTGGTTTCCACCAGTGGGTCAGTTGGTCACTACCTGTAGGTACACGATGTGACTTTCACTCAATTTGGCCTTCACTACTTGAGTCACTTTCCAACATTACTCAATGTGATTGTCATGATGCACCTTGACTTTCATTGGAGCTCAGCTGCAACCCAATGCAAGCTTATGGAAAAGGACATTGTACAGTTCTGGGTGCTGGAAAAAAAAATCTCATGTACTGTATAATGAAAAAATACATTATGCAAAGTCATATATTAATTCAAGCAGTTGTAAATCCAGAATAAGTCATCTGTCGGTAACTACTTTGCTTCCTTTTAATAAGCCTTATGTTGTAATAAAACCGGCATAGTAATGAATAGGCATTACCGACACAACAGTTCGCGTTTGCCCAGGCAGGTGGCTTTTAGTAAAGCAAAATATATTTCGTATACCGCTGCTGAAAACAAAGGTCTCCAGCATATCGTTACTGTATTACTTATTAATACACCACGCGTGTATTATTTGACTGTGAGCCCAGCTACAGAATATGACAATGTACCTCCATGGACTGGGCTTTCAATGCCGCTATAATTATATGGTTATGTATGTAGGGAATATAAGACTTTTTCATGTTATTAGTATAATGATAGCCCCTGAGATGTCGAAATATAAAAAAAACTAGCTTTCTACAAAGTATTGTACATTGGCTGCCATTCTAGCAGATGTCTAGTCGACCAATGCAACCTATTAACACCTATTCTAGTTGAATCTCTCATACTTTGGACATATCATGAGAGCCAATTCTCTGGAAACATTGATGCTCGGTACAGTGGGCCATGAAGAAGAGGACGACCAAGAACACGCTGGCTGGATGCAATCAAGGCGGATACAAGCATGCACATGGAAGAACTGGAAGAAGCGGTCAAAGATAGGAAAGCATGGAGAATGATGATCCATGAAGTTACCGAAAGTCGTCTTCGACTGAACGGATGGGATAATGATCATTCTAGTTGAAGTTTGTTATGCAAACACAATGGTAAAGCCAATGAAAAAGTGGTCATAAATACAAACCAGTTGCTTCACTCAGTTAATTAACATTATATGGAGCCTCCAAGGAGTTCTAAGATGAACATGCTGAAAGTGCGAAGAGACAATTTAATTCACAAGTAATCAAATGAAAATGGCTTTTGGTGTGCCAAGATATAACATAAGAGTTTTAGGGTTTCAGTAAATAAAGGTTGTTCCTGTAGGATGACAATTATACAATTCTCTACCCTCGGAGCCGAACCACAAAATAGTGGAAGTAGCTGAAGCGGATATGCCGGACACGAACGATGCCAGACAAATATCATGGACTATAATTGGGCCTGTCCGCCTTCCAGTGCGCCACCTGGCATTTTCCAATAGTGCTGCGCTATTCGGTCCAGGATTTTATGCTAGATCAGGACGGGATTCTTCTCTCTGGGCTAGGCAGGTTTTATACTACTTTTTTGAAAGTAGTATAAACCACTAAAAAAAAAACAACCCTTTCTTCTGGAGCAAGAGCCCAGAACAACAAGCAGAGGTTGCAGACAGCAGTCTGGATGGTGTGCTGCTCCCCAGACTCCATCCAGTATTGTCTGCCCCCAAATTCCTGTTTTCTTTATTCCATTCGAATCCGTGTCCTATGCACTGCGGATTGAACACATCCTTAGAGTTCAATGGAGCTCATTCGCGCAAAATTTGCTGTAAAATGGAGCATGCTGTGATTATTCTTCCGCTCGCTGAATCCTCAATTCCTACCCACAAGTGTGAGAGAACCGGCAAAAGTCCATGCATTTCAATGCCCATGTATTACCACATCTCATATGCGTGGATTGTGATTGCTGAATCTGCAAATTCAAATCGTTTGTCTCCGTTTTCTTCAGAAGTGATATTGCGGTGTTGCATGTAAGGTAATCAGTGATATCATGGAGTGAAGAAACAGAAATATTAAATTGTTGTCCTACGAGCAGAAGCAGGGTTTAGGTTGTCTTGGAGAGTGAGACAGCACTGCAAAAATGGCTCCTATTATGGAGGTGTCAGGGGAAGTAGTTAGTTACATGGTCTGTCATTCACTTGAGTGGTCCCGATGGAACACTACAGATGCATGGCTCTATGCGAGTCTTTATCAGTCTTGGTAGATAACAAGTGTTTCAGTGCATCATCCTCTGTGATTGTCAATGTCCTCCATCATGGCTTTCAATGTTATATTCTTTACCCAGGCCTCAACCAAACGTGATGCAATCTTTAGGGCGTCCATATATCTTTGCACAGACACCGGATGGCTAGCTATAATTTGGTGATACAGTATATCAACGGTTGCAATAAACTGTATATCACTATGAAGACTGCAGCAGGGAAATTTCGACCCGACAGCCCATTTAGTTTCTAAGCCAAGAACCGACCAACTAGGCAAATCATGAATTCGTAAGGTTTTTAATCACACAAAATGTGTCATGCAGTCAATTATCAGACTTTGTGCTTTTGAATTCGAACACGTTTTCCTGGCCTTCAGGTCGGGATCCTTCCTGGGAACATCCCTACAATGTAATTCTCAGATTAGTGTAACACGTACATTGCAGGTTTTCACACATGACTCACACTATGCTAATAATGCGTGATGTACTGGAGTTTACACAGCGTGAAGAAAGACATCAAGCAATTACAACAGTAGTAGAAAGAGCTATTCACATAGCAAACACATGGGAGGATATACCTCCAGATAGAGGAAGCTCTCTAAGGACACGCTCGCTTGGTTTAACGGGACTGTCCGATTCATGAACATTTTATATTGTAGGTACCCAAGATAACAGATGATCTCAGGAAATCTCTTGACCAGGAGCGCCGACAATTAGCGGATATCTACAATACAATCGTTTTGTATAAAAGCATGGCAGAACACACCAAAATCATTGGTTATCTTCAACAAACACCCCGTAGTGCACATGGCTCTTAGATTTCGGTAACTGAGCATAAAAACAATGGAGAGCGCGCAAAATAATGGAGAGCTTGCACAAAGAGAGAGGTGGAAAATGGGCAGAGAGCGTGCACAAAGAGTTGGAAAGAGAGAAGAGAGCATGTGCAAAGAGAGTTGAAAAGCGGGCAGAGAGCGAGCTAAGGGAGCATGGGCGTAACTATAGTGGATGCGGTTGCACGCGGGCCGAGGACCCTTAGGGGGCCCATAAGGCCTCTCTTCTCATATAGTAAGCCTAGTAGTAAGAATAAAGCATTATATTTGGGGGTCCTGTTACAGGTTTTGCAGTGGGGCCCAGGAGCTTCAAGGTATGCCTCTATAAGGCCGGCTGTCCACGGGCGATGCGCTATCCTGCGGTGAAGCTCCGCCGCGGGAGCCGCCGCCGAATCTCCGCCGGTCAGCCCTATCTAATAGATAGGCTGACCGCGGAGAATCGGGGCAATTTGCAGAATGCTGCGAATCGCCCGCCGCGAGCAGAGAATCGCAATGATTCTCCGCTCGTGGACAGGTGCAGCGCTTTCCATAGCAATGCTATGGGAAGCGTCGGCCGGCGTGGTTCCCCGGCGAAATCACTGCCGTGGACAGGGGGCCTAAGGGAGGAAGACCTGAGAAAACTCAGACCTCAAGGTTGAATTTCAGAAAGGCAGATTTCAATGAACTCAGAAAGAGGGTAGGAAGAATCCAATGGCTGGATGTTCTTAAGGACAGAAATGTCAAAAAAGGTTGGAAAATACTGCGAAATGAGATTCTCAAAGCACAATCATTAACAATCCCTAAAAGAAGGAAAAATGGGAAGCATTTAAAGAGACCAGGATGGATGAACACAGAACTTGTATACGGGTTAAAAAAGGAAGAAAAATATATTTATCAAATGGAAAGAAGGGAGAATATCTAAAGAAGAATATAATTCGGTCTGCAGAAACTGTAGGGCAAGTGTCAGAAAAGCTAAAGCTAATAATGAATTGAGGCTTGCAAGAGAGGCCAAAAGCAATAAAAAAGGATTTTGGGGGTATGTCAAAAGTAAAGTCAAAGATGCTATTGGATGCTTACAAGATGAAAATGGTGAATTGGTTAAGAATGATGTTGAAAAGGCCAAACTTTTAAATTCCTATTTTGTATCTGTTTTCTCTCAGAAAGTAGATGGAACATCAACTGATCTTCCCTGTGCTATTAGGGGAATAAAAGAATGCAGGCTATCTATAAGCAGATAGATGGTGAGGGTACACTTAGCTAACTTAAATGAATTCAAGTCTCGAGGTTCAGATGAATTACATCCTAGGATACTAATGGAAGCAGCAGAGGTAATTGCTGAACAACTCGCCATAATCTTTGAAAATTACTGGAGAACAGGAGAGGTTTAGAAGATTGGAAAAGGGCAAATGTTGTCCCTGACTTCTATACCGAAGTTTGTAACAAATAAGTCATGCCAGACAAATCTAATTTCCTTCTATGACAGAATCACCAACTGGGTTGATCAGGAAAATGCGGTGGATATAGTATATCTTGACTTTAGTAAAGCATTTGACAAAGTGTCTCATACTATACTTATTGGAAAAATGACCAAATATGGGATTGGCTAGGCAACTGCTAGGTGGATTGACAACTGGCTAAGTGATCGTACGCAAAGAGTGGTCATAAATGGGTGCACATCCAAGTGGAAGAATGTATCAGGTAGGATACCACAAGGCTCTGTCCTAGGCCCAGTGTTGTTCAACATTTTTATAAATTATCTAAAGTAGGGAATGGATGGGAAACTGATCAAATTTGCTGACGACACAAAGCTAGGAGGGATAGCTAACACTAGGGAAGAGAGAGTATTCAAAAAGATCTAGAAAAGCTTGAACAGTGGTCAGCGACTAACAGAATGGTATTTAACAAGGAGAAATGCAAAGTCCTACATCTGGACAAGAAAAATGAAAAACACACATACAGAATGGGAGGAATTGGGCTAAGCAACAGCACATGTGAAAAACACTTGGGTATACTAATAGATCATAGACTGAACAGGAGTCAACAATGTGATGCAGCAGCAAAAAAAAGGCAAACACAATTCTGGGATGTATTAAGAGAAGCAGATGTATTAAGAGAAGCATAGAGTCTAGATCACGTGAGGCCATTATCCCCCTCTACTCTTCCTTAGTCAGACCTTATCTGGAATACTGTGTCTAGTTCCGGGCACCCACTTAAAAAAAAGACAGACAAATTGCAGTAAATTCAGAGAATAGTTACCAAGATGGTGAACGGTCTGCAAATCATGTCCTATGAGGAACAGTTAAAGGAACTGGGAATGTTTAGCTTCCAAAAAAGAAGGCCGAGAGGAAACTTACTAGTGGTCTACAAATATCTGAAGGGCTGTCACAGTGCAGAGGGATCAGCCCTATTCTCATTTGCACAAGGGAGGACTAGAAGCAATGGGATGAAACTGAAAGGGAGGAGACACAAATAAGTGAGGGTGATCAATGAGTGGAACAGGTTGCCACAGGAGGTGGCGAGTTCTCCTTCAATGGAAGTGTTCAAACAAAGGCTGGACAAATATCTGTCTGGGATGATTTAGTGATCCTGCACTGAGCAGGGGGTTGAACCCGATGAGCCTGGAAGTCCCTTCCAACTCTACCATTCTATGATTTTATGATTCTAAGAGATGTGGAAAGCGGGCAGAGAGCGCGCCCAAAGAGGTGGAAAGCGGGCAGAGAGCGCGCCCAAAGAGGTGGAAAGCGGGCAGAGAGCGCGCCCAAAGAGGTGGAAAGCGGGCAGAGAGCGCGCCCAAAGAGGTGGAAAGCGGGCAGAGAGCGCGCCCAAAGAGGTGGAAAGCGGGCAGAGAGCGCGCCCAAAGAGGTGGAAAGCAGGCAGAGAGCGCGCCCAAAGAGGTGGAAAGCGGGCAGAGAGCGCGCCCAAAGAGGTGGAAAGCGGGCAGAGAGCGCGCCCAAAGAGGTGGAAAGCGGGCAGAGAGCGCGCCCAAAGAGGTGGAAAGCGGGCAGAGAGCGCGCCCAAAGAGGTGGAAAGCGGGCAGAGAGCGCGCCGAAAGAGGTGGAAAGCGGGCAGAGAGCGCGCCCAAAGACGTGAAAAGCGGGCAGAGAGCGCGCCCAAAGACGTGGAAAGCGGGCAGAGAGCACGCCCAAAGACGTGGAAAGCGGGCAGAGAGCGCGCCCAAAGACGTGGAAAGCGGGCAGAGAGAGTGCGCCCAAAGACGTGGAAAGCGGGCAGAGAGAGTGCGCCCAAAGACGTGGAAAGCGGGCAGAAAGCGCGCCCAAAGACGTGGAAAGCGGGCAGAGAGCGCGCCCAAAGATGTAGAAAGCGGGCAGAGAGCGCGCCCAAAGATGTAGAAAGCGGGCAGAGAGCGCGCCCAAAGATGTAGAAAGCGGGCAGAGAACGCGCCCAAAGATGTAGAAAGCGGGCAGAGAACGCGCCCAAAGACGTAGAAAGCGGGCAGAGAGCGCGCCCAAACACGTGGAAAGCGGGCAGAGAGCGCGCCCAAAGACGTGGAAAGCGGGCAGAGAGTGCGCCCAAAGACGTGGAAAGCGGGCAGAGAGCGCGCGCGGAAAGGTGGAAAGCGGGCAGAGAGCGCGCGCTAAAAGGTGGAAAGCGGCAGAGAGCGTGCCCAAAGAGGTGGAAAGCGGACAGAGAGTGTGCGCAGAAACTTGGGAAGAGGGCAGAGAGAGCGCGCAAAGAAAGAGCTAAGGAGGGAGGTAGAAAGAGCAAGTGAAAAGAAAATTGCAAAGAGGGCGGTCAGAGCAAAGAGAGCGGTGAAGTGAAACAAAGAGAAATAGAGAGACTGTATAAAAACAGATCATGCAGGCGTATATGGAGAGACATGTAGTGTAATAACTTCTAACATGACATTATCCAGGTTCTAGGTTTGCCATAGCACTTCCATGTTCAGAGCCCTGACCTCCTCCACCGCCCCACTGTACACGTGAGGCTACAGCTCCGGAGGCCGCAGGGAGTCGTTCCGCTGCTGTGACGAAGCGCTTTTCATTATAGAGAATAAAACTAAAAACATCCATTTCACTTTTACGATGTATTAATGACAACTTGCGGGCCTGCAACCTCAGGAGAGAAAGTGACGGGTGTGCAAAATCCCTAAAAATAGTCCGTCACCGATACATAGGATGCATGTTGCCATGGTAACAGCATGCAGCCGCCAGTTCTTCGAGATGCCCCTGAGCCACATCTGCAGTCTATATGCGCAGGGCTTCTGGCTGCCCCTACACACGCTGCCTTCCCCCTTCTTCATGACATACCGTATTATACTGCAGAGCTAGCAGAAAGCACCGCTAACCGTACTACACCGCGTTTATAGAAGACACTTCATCGCCTGGCAGAATCTCAGCATATGTTGCACAAGACGTGCTAATTGCCACAGGCGTTTACTAGAACAGGATATTATTTTACAAGCAGACAATAGAAGACCTATATAGTGAAAGCTTATTATCCTGGCCTTATAAAAACAGATTAGAACCATATAATTTCCCAACCCGCAGACAGATCCAACTATGGAAACCAGCGTGCAATAAAAAGGTTTTTGCAACCTGGAATCTATAAGCACTGCTGGGGTTAGAGGTAACACAACCTCCGCTCTGTAGACGGGTGCAGCTCTGCCATTGCATCAATTTTCAGCTTACTGCAATACCAGAGCTGCGGGTGACTATTCAGTACAGACCGGGTTCTAATGAGCATGCAGTCTCCAGCTGACACATCAGTAACCCTTTCAGAGCTTTGGAAGCTTCCCTGTAAAATGAATGTTGCATCGTTCCAGGAAAGAATTAGGGAGGTTTGCAGCTTTTTGTAGCTTTTATGCAGTATTTGGGGGGGAAAAAAATTTAGTTTCACTTTTTATAAATCTCAGTTTTGGGATTAAAAAAAACAAATAAAAAGAAAATTATTAAGATTTTTTTTTAATTATTATTATTTCAGCCAAATTTTCACTGGAAACAAAGAATTTGGGCAAAAATTGTTGTGTACATGCGGCCACCAATAGGACACTGAGCAAGAAACCACTTACTTGTTGGAGTTGCTTTGTTTTTAGCTGGCCTAAAAGCCAAGCGACTATTGGTTTGTGTAAACAGGTAGTCATTCTATGAACGACTCCTTTTTGCAGTGAATGGAGGTGGACAGCCGGAAGAGATCTCCAGCGTACTCCGCCTTCATTCTCTGAATGACTATCACTCCTGCATAGTCTGTAGGACAGCTGTTGGGTGCTTATGTGCCCGACAGTCGTCCTCGGTAAGGTCTTATTCACAGGACCGTATTTTTAGCTGCTTTAAAAAAATTGTGGATTTCAATGTATTCATTCAGATGAGCAATTTTTTTTTTTGGGGGGGGGGGGGGGGGGGGGGGAAAATCGCCGGCCTAAAAGGTACCTTAAAGCAGCAATGATAATTACTTTTAGTTGCGTGAACAAATATGGGGCATGTCTATTTAGGTGCACAGAAATAGGCCATAGGACGAATACGCAGGAAACAAATTCGCAGCAAAATAATGGGTTCTTCTGTGCATTTTTCTGCATGCATAAAATCACTGCATATTTACATGAACAAAAATCTGCATAATGTAAATGACCCATGAGTTCTGCCTTAAAGCATATCTCTAAGTGCTGTGTAGTAGAAAAGATGGCTGTGCTACATGGTACATCCATTTTGGTCCCCACACATCACAGACACAGCTCTACTACATGCATCCTGACTCCACACATCACAGACACAGCTCTACTACATGGTACATCCATGCTGATTTCCAGACATCACCAACTCAGCAGACTCCTGAGTGATCAGCGCCTGGTCATTTGATCTCCGACACCACCCACACAGGTGATCACATGACGGTGACGTCATCACAGGTAGCTGCTGTCAGTTTATACAGTACTTTCTACCAAACTGCACAATGACTCATCCCACAGCAGTGATGTCACCACAGGTCCTTCAGCCCACTGGATCTCTGTGGTAGAGGTAGGTCAGAGTCTTCTGTCAGGACCGCTGAGTTGTGTCTGAGAGAATAACGGCTTAGTTGTATTCTCATTTTGTTATTTTTGTCCTTCCCTTCCAAGAGCCCTAACTTCTCTTCTGTTGGTCAGGCTCTGTCTTTTATATATGTTGTAGGACCTGTGATGATGTCACCAGGTGCGGAGCATGAGAAGCACCTACACACAAACAAACATACATACATACATACTTCCGGTCAAGTGGTCATTAGTAGTTTGATCCTAGTCAAGACATTCCCTTTCGCACATATCCCCTATCCACAAAATAGGAGATAAGCGCCCAATTGGTGCAGGTCAAGGACACCCCGTCGGTCACGAGAACGGGAGTCTCATGTCTCCCCATTTCAATGAGGCTGCCCCTCCATTCAACACTATGGACTGCCGGAGATTGCCGAGTACTGTTAAGTATCACAGATACTGCTGCTGTACTCATGAGATCAATGGCAGGAGTGCAGCAACAATACACAGCCCTGCTCCCGCCATGACTGGAGAAAACTCGGATCATCGCAGTTAACCTCTTTAGTTCTGCGATCAAACAATCACAGCAGTTTCATCACTGGGACAGCGTTGCCATGGAGACAGCCCAAGACCTGACAAAGGTCCCCAGGGTTGTCTCTGGTAAATGCCTGCTAGGTCATACTTGTAGAAAGCCCTATTCGGCAACTGTATATATTTGTATGCATAGGCAGAATACTGTAACACACAGTTTTTTTCATTAACGTCTGCGTTCTAAGTCTAAAGTTAAATTAGAATTGTAAGGAAATCCCAAAGCTAAATAATAATTAAATATTGATGCATATGTAAAATAATGAGAATACAATGTATAACTTGTCTTGCAAAAAATGCCTCGTTCAGGTGTGACTATGCAAAAATAAAACAACTATAGAATTAGGAATGTCAAGATGAAAAGAACTGGATGCCTCTGGTCTTCGATTGGTATGCTTTGTACCAGCACTTATTTACTAGTCAGGGATAGAGGATAACAACTGATTAGATTATTTCCTCCATTCTACAGTTGCTAGGAAGGATAAAGCAGTAAGCTTTCCAGGAAGAGGACCTCCAGCAACCAACTCCCCTTAGTTCGCCTTTCCGAGCACTTTAGGTTTTCAGTAGAGATAAGCGAACCTACTCGTTTCGAGTAATTACTCGATCGAGCACCGCGATTTTCGAGTACTTCAGTACTCGGGTGAAAAGATTCGGGGGGCGCCGGGGGGCGGCGTGGCAGAGCGGGGGGTAGCAGCGGGGAACAGGGGGGAGCCCTCTCTCTCTTCCTCTCCCCCCCACTCCCCGCTGCAACCCCCCCACTCACCCACGGCGCCCCCCGAATCTTTTTGCCTGAGTACGGAAGTACTCGAAAATCGCGGTACTCGGGCGAAAAAGGGGCGTGGCCGAGTATGCTCGCTCATCTCTAGTTTTCAGTGAAGTTAGGATTTACTTCTATGGAGGCAGTAAGGAGAGGAGGCAACCACACAACTCTTATAGAATTTATCTATGAGCATCAGATAGTCATTCATTGGGAGATGGTCAGCCAACCCCAATAGACAGGGCGTAACTTGAAGCTTCTGGGCCCCAATGCAAAATTTGCAACAGGGCACGCAGATATAATGTTTTATTTCCACTGTAGTACTGGGCGGTATTAGTGTACCTTGACTCCAGCGAAAGCTAGGGGTTTGACAGGAGAGGAGGAACGCCCCTCTCACACCCCTAGCTCCTGATAGGTCCAAGTTTGCCAGCTTCTGCTATGCATAGTCTGGACAGATTTCGGAGTTCTCTGCAGCAAATAGCTGACAGTAAAATGTCTGCTTAGCCGTTTACAAGAGGCACTGCCACCCGATGGCACATTTACATACCGCAGCCTTCAGGCAGCCACCTTCCACCCACACCTCATGCGCCTTTCCCCAAGCCGGACCAGAATCTCAGTGGACCATAGCTGTCAGCGATGGAGCGGCCGCCACAGATCTTACAGTCATGGCGGAGCAGAACCACTGAGGGCGGCACCAGTGACTGTGGGAGCGGCCTACACTGAGCTCAGAGTGCAGGCAGCGGAGCACTAGCAGTGACGACGGCACTTGTGAGCGGCCGACTTTACCAGCGGCGCGGCAGTACAAACTGCTTCCACAGTTTTTGGCCTCTGTGCTACAACAGTCTGCCAGCTAGCGCCTTGTGCTTTGGTGGACAGGCTGTTTTTTTTCTCCAGGGCCCAGTGGAAGTATTTTTCCCAAAATTTTAGTGGCCTTCCAGGACGTAGTTTGCAGCCTGCTATGCAGCCAATCAGGTGCAGGGGGCATCACCCCCTGTCCATCTTGACTCCACCAGGACTTCCTGGTGGCATCAAGATACACTAATACCGTACTGGGCTCCTTATACGGAGAAGAGAGACCTATTGGCCCCCTAAGGCTCCCGGGCCCAACTGCATCCTCTGTATGCCCTATAGTTACGCCCCTGGGCGCAACTATAGTGAGTGCAGAGGGTACAGTCACAGCAGGGCCTAGGAGCCTTCTGGGGGCCCATAAGATCTCTCTTCCCTATATTTGATTACCAGTAATATAAATGAAGCATTATAGTTGGAGGACCTTGTAACAGTTTTTGCATTGGGCCTCAACAGCTTTATGTTTCACCTCTGCTAATAGATGACATTGCCAACAAATGTCTTCACACCTGTACATAAATGATTCATTTTCAGTAAAACATCCCTGCCCGGAAGGGAAACATATGGCACAACAGTAGCTCAAGGGTTTACATGACAAAGCTTGACAATCAACTACCTACAAAGAAATACCAGGGATCCTGAAAACTGCTCATCGAATGTCCTTCCCTTCTTTGGAAACTGCTTATTCACTCATTGATAGCAGTGGAATACTAAACCCTTGTTCTGTAAGCAAAGCACAACACAACTCGCGAACCAGCATGGTGCAGACATTGAGGTCTCCGTAAGACATGAGGCTGGCTTGTCATAGGTGTAACACTCTGGCACTGATCTAGTAGATGTAATGCAGGAGTACAGAGACTCAGCGCAGTTCCACGGTTGCCACAACAGTGTAAATGCGTTACTTTTAAGCTTCGGCTTTGATCATCAACATTTTCCAGTTCATGCTTAATAACCCATGTCTGTTCTAGGTCACTCGTCACAGGAGACGCCATAGAGAAAAACAGACTCCTGTAACATTTATTACACAGCTGATAGAAGCACACTAGATGGAAACTGATACAGCGAAGGGACTATGCAAAGTATAATCTAATCAGCAATTCATAAGCAATGCTTCTGGGGAGAATATCCAGTAATATTTCAGTGTGCCACGATCTGCACATATTCACACCCAGTATAAATGCACAAGACTCGGTGGGTACTAAATTACTGCTTCGTACAACTTGGCCAACAAGGTCTTTGGTGGGGAAGTGATCAAGCTCCTCTGCTACCCTACACATCCCCCCCCCCCCCACTTTCCTTGATGCCATTTTCAGCAATGTCCATAACCTTCATTAAGCTTGCCACCTAGTATGCCATCATGTCAACTACGCCAAAACATCTTACAGAACGTCATCCCTAGGCATCTCCACACACCTTTTGAAGCTCTCTTTAAAGAGAGATGACACCCCTCTTGACCCACGTTACAGGCCTCTCACCAGCCAGGCCAGAAACCTAATGTACACTGATGAGGGGCAAACACCCCAAAACAGCTGTCTGTGTATGGTTTTCTGGCTTTGTTTCCTATTCCCAAATCATTGCTTTATAGACTTGTTAAAAAGTCATACATTGATTTGAAGGAATGCTGCCATCTAATGGGTGGCGCTGCAGAGGTATTGTTCCATCTTCCTTATTTGCATAAATTACCCAGGACGAGTATGCATGGCCGTATAAATCTCCTCACTCACCTCTCAGGTGTCTTCTCACACCCCTTCTGGGTGCTCTCCTTAGGGAGAGACAATGCTATCACCCTACCCACTCACCCCCTAGGTGTCTCCACACACTTTTTGGGTGCTCTCCATAAGGAGAGACAACACCCCACTTGACCCAACATCTAACACATGGTCATCTGGCCCTACTGAAATCAATGGGTCTGACTGCTGTTAGTATAATGAGTATAACCACCGTTAGGGTACGTTTACATGTAGCAGAAATGGTGCAAAATTTCTGCAGCATTTCTGCATCCAAAACAGACTCCAAATCCACAGGACTGGTGCAGATTTGGACTCGAAATCAGCTGCACATCATCAGCTGATTTCAGAAGATCCAGCACCCCCCTCTTCTCCGAAATCTTTGTGCTGTCAGTGCACCCCTGTAGCCGGTACTCAGTGGTCAAGTAATGCCACTTCCGCATCACCTGACCAGCGGCGCTGCGCTCCCTAGAGGCTGCCAGATGCTGGCTGAAGGAAGCGCTGACAGCGCAAAGACTTTGAAGGAAAGGGGAAGCACTGTCGCAAATTCCAACCTAGTACAGATTTTGACTGTGTCTTCTATAGAAATGCTGCGGAGTTTCTGCTACGTGCAAACAAACCCCAAATCAATCACTAACTATGCACTTTTTCAAACTTGGCTTTAATTCATTAAAATTGTAAAGGCTTTTAATCCACCAGCATTCACTGGAGATCGCTCCCTGAGAGAATATTTTAGGTCTTTATTAAAAGGCCAACATACTGACGGTGAGGATCTAATTTATGAAAGTCGATGTCAGTATTTCCAATCTTGTGACTGTACTTACTGGAAGAGTTTAAAGTAAAGCAAATGTCTTTCATAAGAACATGACTGAATACATTTTCGTGACATTTCCCGTAACATCCTCCATAAAAGAAAAACTGAAGAAAAATTAAACTAAAAGAGAGTTACAAGACCACAACATTGTAAATGAAATCACATTATAAAATGAGTAATCACAGTCTACAAAGAATGGTGATTGCAGACATTAATAATCTGACCACAAACCCACACGGACCTGGTTAAAAAGAAATTCGGCATTTTCATAAAATCAAGAAAAATGAAAATAGTTAAAATTAAATACACTTAGAGGTTCTATTATTCATGGTAGACCTTTGGGTGATATCTATACGTACATACAGGTATACTCTACCTACCTGAACCATGTACCATACTGCAGAGTCCCAATGTTTCATTCACGGAAAAGTAGATAGGAGTGTTCTTAAATCTCATCCAAACTTTCTTTGGAAAGTTTAAAAAATCCAGACTCACAAGGTAAAGTTGATGGAGCCATGAAGTAATGAAGTGACCCCAACATCCCACAAAACTCCCATATTCACGAGTGACACTATATAATAATGCCATATATACCAAGAACTACATCTCAGCCTTACAAAAACATAGGTTTCTCATGAAGAGTGACCCCAGAGAGATTGCAATCTCTCTCTGTGTTGGGATGACAATTCTCAGATCTCCAGCCCATGGACGTGGCTACACTGACAGAGGATTAGCTGTGGAATGCACTGATGAAGGGATTCGAGCATGAAGCATGCCTACATGAGGGTTCATAGCAAGTAAGAAAAGCAAGAGGCTTCGACTACAGGGCTAGAACGTATGAAATAAAACGCATTAAGGGGGGTGTCTGTGCAAAATAATTTGAGCTCAAGGGATGCTTTTCATATGGTGATAGAAAAGGAATTCCGAGGCGAAGACTTGTCAATGACTAACAAACCATAAAATTTGGTTGACAAGTGAGGAACCTCAAAGAGGAGCAACTGCTGAAGCTCTTCACTTAAAATTACTTTTACAACAATCAGATATGGCAGTGAGAGATAGGAATAAACCTCGGAGAGCTTCCAAACCTCCTTGTTCTTTCTATGCCCTCAACTCCATGCCAATTGAGTCTTGACTTCTAAGAACAACTTGAAGCAGTCTTGTTGTTGAGGGTTCAATGCCAAGCAAAAAATCCTTAATTACTGTAGTTACTAAGCCGTACACCCTAACAAAGACAGGAAAAGGAACTCTGCAGTAGACAGATCCCATCAGACCCCATCTTCAAAGTTTAGTCCTAAGATTTAGGTGGACAACCTTTTTAAATGGTTGTCGACTTAATCAAAATCATATAAAAAATTAAATCTTGTTATTTGTACAGTGCCAACTTATTTTGCAGCTCTTTCAGATAATTTATTCATCAACCCCCACAAAGCTGGGTACTCATTTTACAGACCTCAGAAGGATAGATGGCTGAGTCGACCTTGAGCCGGCTACATGAACCATACGGAAATGGAACTCACAACCCTTAGGTCATGAGCGAAAGTTTAGGACTGCATTTCTACTGCCTTAACACTCTGCGCCACCCAAGACTTTCTGCACATGACTATGGAGAAGGTCATTGTGCCCAAGCTGTACTTCACTTTAAAGCAGTCTCATGGGCCAAAGACACATAAGACAGAAGCAGACTCACGGACTTCTATGGGAGAGTGTTCTAGGCATGTTCTATGGCCTATACAGAGGGCACTGTGCAGAGCAGTGAAAGAGGTGAGCTGTGACCATCAACTATTATGAATGGTGGATCCTGTGTTATCTGTATAGGCGTTACCTCTCATTGTAATCTTGCTTGTGATAATTAGAGGACTGATGAAAAGTTCTCTACAGGACAGAAAGTGTCAGACAATTAGGCTTAGTGATCAATGTGGAAAATGCTGGATATCAAGATTTTTTTTTTTTAATATATGAATCTTGACATCAAAATTTTTTTTTTAAAAATTAAAAAATGAATTTAATATAAAATGTATCATCTAAAAATGACCTATTGCGTGACTCACATTTCCAGTAAGGTATGAATTTTGTGAATCTGAATTCTGTCATGGGAGTACATACACTGAACTTTACTATGCCATAATAAATAGTATACCATTTATTACTTCTGGCACACTACATATGGGTACAGACTATACTACAGTAGTGTATGCAATGCTCCATACATTTATAAATGTCATTTGTGTGAACAGCCCTCAAAAGCACCAATAAATGTTAAACCTTCCCTTCTAATTTTCCATGCCAAAAATATTACATTGTGAAGTCTGCCGGTAAAGGTCAAAGTGACCTTACAGGTTAGAAGAACTGCCAGGGTGCCAACAGTTCACCGATAAAGCAGACTGTAATGCAATGTAATTATTTTATTCACAAGGGTATCAAATAACATCAATGTAAAACTTGCAGCCTCAATAAACAATGAGCAGTGGGAAAAAAATAGCAAAAAAACCACTATCGGCTTTTCCTAATCAAAGGGTTATGGCTCACCAGACACATCAGTTCGGGACCAGGATGATGTCATGGGGTGATCCACATGCCGTGTATGCTCAATGTTATTCAGCACTGAACAAATACATGGGCACTACTTTGCTGGTGTGTGCATTGGTCAGCTGGGAGTAATGTCCCAGCCAACCACTCAGCGCTTGTCTATACATATGTATTGCAGTTCCTTCTCATCGAGGACCCTAGTTAAACTTCTAGTCTGAAGGGGTTTCTAGTCAAGTGACTCCTGCCCAGTTCGATGTTATGAATATTTGGAGTGTTGTACCATCCATCTCCTGACCATTGCTATTTTCGCATTGGTATTTCATCTGGTTCATTGCATGCTTCTATAACATCTATACTGTATGTATTGGCATTTATTACAGCAAACATTCTTGTTTAAAACTAGGGAGACTCAGGGTCATTCTAGGTTCATGATGTGGTGTCGCCCTCATCAGGGCAAGTGCTCCGCTTTTAAGAAAGGTTTCATCGCAGTAGTAGGTTAGGGTCATCGCTGTAGTAGGTTAGGGTCAGATTTCCCATTCCCCCACTTTTCGGGTTTATTATAAATATTTTGTGTTCCCAGTGTTAGTATATTGGGTGTGTATAATATATTTGTGCTTAAGGCCCAATGCACATGGGCATATTTGCACTGTGGGATCCAGAGTGAGCGTTTGCCTCCAGATTCTGCAGCAAATACTGCCCATAGGACATGCTAAGCAAAACGCTTTTCCATGCCCACAAGCAGAAATCAATTCCAATTTTCTGCTTGCAGGGGAAAAGTCGCAGCACGTCCTATTCTAGTGTGAGCCTCGCACGGAAGGCTTTCATTGCAGTCAATGGAAGCTGTTCATCCTGCGGCGAGTCGCTGCAGATCCGCAACATCGCCGGCATGGTGGCTCTGCTAGCACATCCACAGTGCAGAGAGAAGACACCGGACGGGTAAGCCGGGGGTCACCACCGGAGCACCGGGTCTGATTCCGCTGCGAGATCTCGCAGTCGGAATCCGACCGTCTGCATTCAGCCTAGCTGGAGGCTTGTTTAGTCCCTGGTTATGAGACCCACCCATACTTCAAATTCCAGATACACACAAAGCGATCATTTTGGGGAAGGATAATCAATTTATGCCGCTCAATTCCTAAATTGCAAGAAACACCACATTTTTAAAGAAAATTAAAATTACTAGGTAGGAAATATCCCTCCTAGCTTCCAAATGTACTTATAGTCACTACCCAAGTACTCTATCAACACTAATAATCTGACAATGTGATGGAAAGTCCCAAACTTCACAATAAGGAGGGCAAAAGAAAAACTCTAAAAATACAAAATACACTCCTGTGCTGCTATCAAGACATGGTCCACAAAACACTACCTCTTATATAAGAAAAGTAGGGCGAGAGTTCTGCAGTTACACAGCAATTACTGTGGATATTATCCAGGAATAGAAATGATTAGAGGATTTGTTTAAAAGGCTATTCCCGTTGCACAAAGTTACTGTCAAATAAATGTTAATCAAATGTCATTAAAGTTTGTATGTGGATCTGCTTTGGATTTTGTGTCTGTAGCTCTAAAACCAATCACCTCCTTGGCATTTGTGCAATATGTCCCCACCGGAAGCCAGGGGTTGGCCGGCCTCAGGTAGAGGTCATGCCCCTAGCTCACTATTGGTTATCCTTCACACACCTCAAGACGGCCGTGTGCACCAGGCGCTGAGGAGGTGAGGCTGGCCGTCAGTCGGGTGCTCCGGCAGAGACGGCAGAACTGGCCAGCAGCACTCTCCTGCACACACAACTGAAGACTGCCGAGTCCACCAGGTGGTGCTGAGGGCGTGAGCCTGCCCGTAACTCGGGTGCTCTAACACCGATCCTCTCGGTGCACACGGCAGACCAGCCCTGCTGCAGAGACCACGAGGTGCCAAGTTCAAGTGCTGAGGGGGCAGAACAGCACCAGACAGCAGAAGCACGCATGAGCCGAGCCGGCAACTAACAGCGATGAGGGGTCAGGCCGTCCTTCACTGGAGATGGGACAGCAGCAGCTAAAGTGCCATCATCCCCATGTTCCTGCTTGTAGAGACGGCCAGCATCAGAAACCAGAAGGCTGCAAGTTAGCCAATCGGCAGCTTGGAGCGTGACTGGGGCGTTACCTCTAGCTGAGGCCAGCCAACCCCTAGCTTCTGGTGTTGACATATTACACTAATACCCACCTCCTTATGGCACTTCAGAAGTGTTTATTCACAGATTGCCCTGAATAACTTTTGTAGGCATTCTAGCTCTACAGCGTTGGGCTTGCTCAGTTAGGTCGGCTGCACATGGGTGGATTTGCATTGCGGAATCCGGAGTGGGCGTCCACCTACGGATTCCGCAGCAAATACTGCCCATAGCATGCTACGGTAAAGCGTTTTTTCCTGCCCACGAGTAGAAATCAACTGTGGTTTTCTGCTCACGGTGGAAAAATCGCAGCATGCTCTATTTTAAGCCAGATTCCATATGGACGGTTTCAATTGAAGTCAACAGAAGCTGTCTGACCCACAGCCCTTCCGTAATCATCACTGTGCAAAGGTTGCAGAATCCGCGTCATCGCCTAGTCATGGTGCGGCATAATCTGTACTGCACATGTGCGCCAGCCAGCACATTTGCAGCATGGATTATGAAGACCGTTGATAGGTACGTGGGGTCACTGGCCGGGCACAGGGTCGGATTCCGCTGTGGGATCTCACATGCGGAATCTGACCTGGCCATGTGCATGTGGCCCAGGAACAACCAAGGACAATTTTTTTTGATATTCAGCTCCCAGGACCGTATTGCTGAAGAGCAGGGCAGCACTTAGTGGGTAAGCATACAGGAAAAAGGACAGAGCAAGAAATTGTGGTAAATGTAGTCTGAAGCTACATGTCAACAGGGATGCGGTTGCCATCTTGGAGATTAGCAATCTGGTACAACAGAAGAACTCTAGGACAGGATAAGAAAGTAATGGGTGTGCAATTTATGCTCATAACCAGCTGTGCATAGACCTGCTACAAACACCTTTCATATCAAGAATTTTTGAAAATTCGCTTCACAACCAGAATACCCTTTTACGTAAGTTTAGAAAAACATTGCTTTCTTCCAAAAATGGCACCACAATTGTCCACTAATGGTTCTTACGGTATTGCAGCTTATCCTTATCCAACCCATAGGCAGGTGTAGCGCCGTTGTTGAAGGAAGAAGACATGTTTTTCTAATCCTAGACAACTCTTGTAATTTCAAATGGAAGAGGACTACTAAAGCATTCTTGATTTAGGAGACACGACCAATTCCTTTTGGATGACAAGTATAGAGGACAGGAAAAGAATAGCGATGGTAACCAGATGGCATAACTGGATAAGGGTGATGGTAGTCAGATAACAGAGTAGATGAAGCATGGTGATGGTAATTAAATAATGGAGCAGATAGGCAATAGGCCCCCAAACTATTTTTTTTCCAAGTCTTTCCCTGATGCTGAACTCAACACCAGACACCACTATCCTTCAGTAGCCCTAAAGATATCCCTAATGTAAACCCTATGTGAAACACTGAGCCCAATAAATGAGAGGGCATTAAGACTCGGACAAGAAAACCAAACTAAGCAGCAAAACAAAATACAGACAAAACAAGGAACAAAAGCAAAACAGCAACTACTAGGCTAAGAAGAGAGGACTGGACTAGGAATAACCACAGGAACAGAACTACAGTAACATGAAACAAAAACTAGACTAAGAACAAGATACTTGAGGCAAAATAGGAATCCTGGATTTAAACACACATAGTTTATGCTATAACCAGCAATACATTGTAGAAGCCAGGAATATTTAAATAAACCAATCAAGAACTTCCATCCAAATGAGGCTGGGTAGCAGCCGTGTCTTCAGCTGACCCTCACTAATAGATGTACAATGGGACAGTTACATGAGCAATGACCCCAGTAACAAACTAAATGATGGGATGTGGCAAAATAGAAGTGGAATTTCAGCTGATTGTAACACTCATACTTTAAATATTTTTCCCAAACTCCAGGCTACACAACTTCCAGGCACTAGGTAGCTAATGTGCCTAAAATTGACACGCAACTTTTTTGGGATGTTTTGTACTGATGGTGTTTATACAAGATTTTAATTCCAGGCCACAAGAAAATTCAGATGGCCTCTTAGAGTTCCATTTCATTTCATTCAGGCATTGGTATGATGGCTTTTGTGTCCGCTGAACCAGACGAAATCTCCTGGGAGACTATTGGGATAGGATCACAGCAACGGCATGGCAAAGTTTACCAGATTGGGTCTACAAAATAAGATCATTTTCAAAGAACATTCTAAGTAATTATTCAATCCATATAATCCAATTAGTTTTCACACTTTCTTTATGGTCCATCAGCCATCTCTAATTGGAAGTTTACTGGAGTGGAATGTGTTAGACACCTTAAAGTTGTTTTCTAATCTACAAAGCAATCAAAGCCATACATCACATCACCGCTCTACTGAAAAGGCAAACCAAGATCCAATGCTCCAGAACTATAGCTCTGGAGCTTTTGGAGAAACACCTGAGGCCCCATATTGCTATTCACTTTGCGTTTAGGGCTCCTATTTGATGTGTTGGGAAAATGTGACGTCTGCAAATATTCAACAATGGACCACCATTGTATAGGTTTATTTGCAATGGCCGACTGCAAAGAAAAGCGCAGCAGCCCAGTGGATACCAAAAGGATACTCTCTTGGCATCCGTCAGGACCCATTGAGTGCTTTATGGACACATTTGGCTTGCATGTGAATAGTAGGAATAGACCTCAACTGAGATTTACTGAAGAGGTAATGAACTCGATAGAAGCTGGAATCTGAGCTACAACTCTACAGTCCAGCAATCAGAAAATCTTAAATTTTCAACTTAACACAAATCACTGCACTCGCTCGATTAGCGGAGCACAAGTGTCAAAGAAATTTTATCAGGCCCTATAATCCTTAAGATCTAGTAGCTGCAGCAACAGGAATAAAGCACAGAAAAGCATCTGCAAAAAAGTATTCCTTCCCTTAAAGTGACAGTGCCTATTGTAAGACCCGTTTACACCAAGCAAAATACTGTTCAGAAGTGAGCAAATACAAGTATTCAGAGTGATACTATAAAAAATGGTTAATGACAAAACTGATCGTTCATAAAGAAGTTCAAAGACTTTGATGCCTCGAAGTTTATTGCTCTGCATGTTAGTATACACAGAAGCCTTTACAAAAAGGATGTTCGTATAGAAGTGGTCCTACACATTAATTGCATATTAGTAGAACCAGTTGACTTCAACAGATCGTACCACCAATCATGTAATGTGTATGTGGGCCTACCGGCTTTCCCCAGATGGCAAGGAAGCTGGAGACCGGGTATACCGGTAGTTGGATTTCAACTGCCTGATCCGGTTATGCTCAGACCGTGGAGAGGGTGGTGTTCTTCAATGAGTTTACTTATTATAGCATTATCTCCCACATGTGTGCAGTATCTGACTCAGGAGTACCTATATCCCACAGCAAAAGGCACCAGAGTACTGCTCGGGGAAGGAATTTTGGCCTGCATAAGAAGTAGGCATGCAGAATAGTGTAAGTCGGGGTAGTATGATGAGAGATAGTATATGCAGTACTGACAGAGCTAGAATGGTGTTACTGGAGCAGCTAAAAAGCAAAACCAGAACCATAAGAGAAAAAAGATGACCTCGTGGTCAAGGTCCATGGTGTAGGCAGCAAAGTCTCAGAACTGACTATATACTGGACTCAATGGTTGCAGGTAGATAACAGGCAAGTAACAGTAGCAGCAATGGGAAAGTCAGGCAAGTCACCTTTACCGAACAGACATCCACAGAAAAGGGCACCTGGTGTATGCAAAAGCTAAGTGATAAAACGACTGTTCTAGTACTGCAGCATTAGAGACTACGGCTGTGTAAATATAGAGACTTCCAACCATATATACATAATGTACATTTCTAAATTATAATTAGCTAAGTTTGCCAGAGGTTTTTTTTAATGAATCACTACCCTAGTCTGAATCATTTTGTCACCATCCACCTGCGCTTTACGGTCGGAGATGATAGAATCCCGTAACAAGGCCCAAACTCTACCCCTCCGTCTCCTAGGCTGTGGCTCCGCTCCTGGGACACTGCACAGGTAAAAGGTTACATGTAGACAGTGATGTCACAAAACAGGGATTACTGTAGTGACATCACCGAACAGGCATTTACTAATATCACTATATTTATTATGTGGCAATGTGACAGGTGGTAGCATGAAAACTGTTTCCTTGCAGTGTTGGGGTCCTAGGTTCAAAACAAAGGACAATATCTGCAAGGAGTTTGTGTGTTCTCCTTGTGTTTGTGTGGGTTTCCTCTAGATACTCCTCTTGTCTTCCCACACTCCAAAAACACGGATCGGTGAATATAGATTATGAGCCCCAATGGAGACAGAACCCAAGTGTCAGACCATTTTAAGTGTCAGTACCAGCATGCTGTGGAAACTAGGATTCAGTGCCTTTAGATCCCCTGAATTAGCCAAGGATTGGTTGGAAAAAACATTGGGGGTCTCATCATTGGTAACTGAAGACATTGATGCTGCACTGTAGGGCGTGTTAGTGGACATTGTAGGGGCAGCCACCATATGACCGGGGTTGTCCTTGTCAGGGCGGTTGCTCCACTGTTAAGTAGTGGCATAATACAGTCAGTACAGGGATAGGTACTTAGAATTATCAACTTGCTATCAGATTTAATAGAATTTAATCATGGCACATTATTGCCTCTCCTAACTGAGTTAGGCTGCTTTCACTCTTTGGGACAGTACGTATAACCCTTACATCCCTGGACTAAGTGAGTCACCTACTTTCAGCCCATAAGTTTGGCTTATAGGGCTCAAAGTAGCTTACAGTCTCTTTAAGTCTATGTATAAATGTATCAATTTATCCTGAACTTGAGGATTTGGTTTCAATTTATAACTTTAAAAAATTTTATTAATAGGGATTTTTTTCAGGCTGCGATTTACTTTAAAGTGATCCCTGCACTGCATTGCTTATCTGCAAGTTGATGTAAAGTGCTGCAATAATATGCACACACTATATAAAGGTGATTATTATTGGGTCCCCCTAGGGCCCAGGTGCTACTACTTATGCTGCTCATATCATCTCCAGTTCATCTACCTACATCTGAGCAGCTCCTTCTATAAGCTATAGACAATGTTTAGGGCTCCTTTGGTGCAACATATCTAACCCCCCAAAATAATATATTCCCCTCTATGAGCTTGATGGGGTCAACATACACACATTGCGCAATACAATAAGTGAACAAAAGCCTAACTTGCCAGAGAAATCTACAAAGTTTTGCTTCATATTTTATGTTTTTTATTAAATGCGTTATCTTCTCTGCAGACAAGCGCCTGGCACACAGCACAACATGCCCATCAAACATTCATGACTTGCTAATCGTCTTAGTGCCCGATCCGTGAACCTATGACCATCAATTTAATATAAATCTTACACATGAACTGAAAGCGAATATATTGGGAAATATGAAATTTTTTATTAAATTATTAACTTTTTAACTTAGAAAGAAACAAGACACTAAACTTATAATAAAGCCTGGAAATCTTATGCCAGTCTTCAGCAGCAGGGAGCCACAGAAAGATGCTCCAAGTTTATAAAGAGGCATCCGCCTATTAGTACATTTGGCATATTAAATGTCTGTGAGCCAGAAATACACATCAATGCCAGCTATGTGCCCCCCATAAGCATATGGTCATCATGTAACAGATCTGTACAATATGGATCCATACCAGGACAGAGACAAGGGCGGACTGGTCATTGACCACACTTGAAGAAAGCCTCAGCAGAAGGCCAGTTGCAGGGGGCCAGGCTTGCTGAGTTATGCATGGCATTCGGGACCCCCAATTCAAATTTTTATTTTAAGTGTATTTAATAAAATAAAAAAGACTGTTTATTTTATTAAATATAAGGGGTCATTATTTCTAAAATGGGGCAAAAGATGGCATTATTATTGACTGGAAGCAAAAGGGGACATTAGTGAATGAGGCAAAAGGGGGGTGTTATTACTGAGTGAAGGCATAAAGTAGGCATTATTGCTATTGCTTTTACTGTGCGAGGGTCACTATAAAATTGGCACTTAGTGTTTAAGGCCTATAGCAAGCACAAAAAGAGAGATACTACTATGGCATTATTACTATGGTATCAGTGTATCATGACGCCACCAGGAAGCTAGGGGTTTGACAGGAGAAACGCCCATGTCACACCCCTAGCTCCCCATTGGGCGACTTGTCAAAGGTGCTAGCAGTACGCCGAGTATTGATTGTTGGCTGCCGTGAATGCTTAGGGTTAGGCATTAGAGATGAGCGAGCATACTCGGTAAGGTGATATACTCGAGAGAGCATCGCTTTACTCAAGTACCTGCTGGTTCGTTCCTGAAGATTCGGGGGCTGCGCAGGGCAGCGAGGGAGAGCAGGGAGGAGAGTGAGAGAGATCCCTCTCTCTCTCACACCATCCCGATCCCGTCTGCAACCCCCCTCTCACCCCCGCGGCCCCCCGAATCTTCAGGGATGAGCCAGCAGGTACTCGAAAAAGGTGATGCTCTCTCGAGTAAATCGCCTTACCGAGTATGCTCGCTCATCTCTATTACGCATGTTTTATCTATAACTTTACATTATAAACAGTTAATGCTTCCATGCTACCCGTGTAACATGGAAGCATTTCCAAGTAGTAATGTAAGGCTACAGGTAATATATGCCTAAGCCTAAGCATTCACAGCAGCCAACAATCAATAGAGACTGCCGTGGATCTGCTGCCACCGGTGTGAACTACAGAAGGGAGACCCTGTGCCTGCATCACATATCATGGACAAGTGCAGCAAACACACAGAACAGCACCAGCGGGAACCGGGAGGCAGCGCAGGGGACGGTACAGCAGGAGCGGCTAGCAGATGGCCGGGTATATTAAAGTAGCAGCGGGGAGCAGAGGGTCGGGGAAGCACCAGAAGAGGAGAGTCCAGCAGACGGACGTGGACAGCAGAACTGCAGCGGGCAGCGGCCAGCAACAGTGTAGCAGGAGCGGGGAGCAGAGGGCCGTGGACGCTACACCAGCACTGCCGAGAACAACACAGCTACTGCCAGATGAGGGGCAGAAACGGTGCAGCAGCAGCACCTAGCATTGGAAACGAGCGGGGAGCCTGCGAGCCGGGACACAACAGTTACACTAGCCTGCCAGGACCTGTAGGCAAGCCTTATTTTGCAGCCAATCAGGTAGAGGGGGCGTCACCCCCCTGTAATTCTTGACTCCACCAGGACTTCCTGGTGGCGTTAAGATACACGAATACCAATGCCTGCGTAGAGCTGGTATCTAACACTGTATGGGGGCAATGCTGGCCTTTTTTTTCTGTAACAGTATGGTGGTATTATGTGGTCACAGCCTGGGTGTATTATTTGGTCCTCATATAGTGCAATTATTGAGAATACAGATTTTTTTTAAACTGGTCTTTACTAATAGTATGGTGGTTTAATGCAACAAAAATAGTCACTTTATGTACCTCCATAGTGAATCAGCGGTGGCGAGTTATGCACACTGCATAGGCTTTCCCCTCCTACCAGCTACATGGCTATGACTGGAGAATTGCAACCTACTGTACTTGTATTTGCCCCACCTAATAAATAAAGCCACTTCGCAAATTTTCTTACAGCGCCACTTTGGGTTCCCAATCTTCCCCCTGGACAAAGTCCTAAAACTCATTCATCTCTTCTATTTCTGGGCCAAACATCAGTAGAAAGACAAAAACAGAGAAATATATCAAAACTACTAGAAGACAAAAATGGAGTAGTTAATCATTGGAACCAATCAAAATGCACCTAGCAAATAACTTTCAGGACTCACTTTCTTCGGTGTGCTACATTAATGCGGCAAAAAAAAAAAAGAGAATGAGTTTTGGGAGTTTGTGTGCCCTGATGAATCTCAATAATGTCTATACTGCCACGAACACGAAAATGACCACGCCGGAGAGCTAGCACGGTCACCCTGGTCTTGACGGTGGGAATCGGTTGCTAAGCAGCTGATCAAACTCCTTCACATGCTACTGTGCCAGCTGAGGACAGGCACTGATTATTACAAAACACCTTAACAAACAAGTATACTGATCATTTTGGGTTTGCACGATATTCCATGTAAGTACAAAGCTTCCTCGGCAACATTGGAATAAAGTAATTGCAGCCATTGAGTTATTAAGCTTGATACTTATGCTCCTCTGAAGGTAGCCTCGTCACCCACCAGTCTGTAGAAGTGCCGATGACACATTTCGACTCCAAAAAAATGGCCCCCAAGACCGCTCAGTACCTGCTTATGTATAATAAATACTATAGCCTCTTCTTACAGCCTGAAGTTAATTCTGCTAATGAGAAAGCCTGCCAGTCTTCCTGAGTCTATGCCAAGCACCAACCCCTTCTAGATCAACTAACGTGTGAAGATCATTCACTCAACCTATACATCAGTTGGCCCTCCCACCGAGAGTGGAGTCAGACGCCACGCTCAGCGAGAGCTGACAGTACTGGCAGCATGCGTATAAGGGTTGGGGGGGGGGGGGGGGATTGCGTCTCTTTTTTACGATTTCCTTTCAAGAAGAGGATTAAACAGATTAGAGAACCATCTATACAATGCAAACAGTTGCTGCAAATGTTGATTAAAATAAATGCAATTCTGGTTTTATGGACTAGTTATTGAATTTCATCAAAACTTTGGTATAGGGGATCCAGTTTTACACCTTCATAGGATGACTAGATGAAGAAACGATCCATGTAGGAAGGAGATAACAGTAAGCTCTAACAGTTCAATGCTCATGCAATCAGATTCACGGCCGCCTGCTATCGGTAAGCCACCGGTGTGACTCCCCATCCATGCTTCAGTGATGTATGCAGCCACATCTCCCACCATAAATGGAAGGGGGCTTTCGCACGGGCAAGTTTTCCCATGTGGGTTTTGTGCATTGTGAGATGAACTATATTCGCCCATAAATAGACCCCGCTGTTTTCAATGGGTCTCTCTATATGTGGGATTTTTCTCTTGCAGCATGTCTTATTTTTCTGAGATTTTGCAGAAAACTCATCCATTATTTCCTATGGGTGAGTTAAAAAAATAAAAAACTAACTGTGCACTGGCAAGTGCCCTGCGATGTTTAAAATATTCCTATTTAAAAAAAACATGCAGTTTTAACGTGTATAAAAAACATATGTTCAGCAATGCGATTTTCTCATGCGACGCAAATCGCATCATGCTTGCATAGGGAAATCGCAATTTTACTAGTGCAATATCAGTCCAATTTTTTGGGTCCAATATTGCACTAGCCCCTATAAATACAGCCTTAGGCCCTATACACACAACAATATATATGCCGCTATTTAGTGGGGTTAACAAAAAAAAAAAGAAAAAACGGGCAAAAATCGCGCCCGTCCGAGCATTGGATTGCAATGTATTTATTCAGATGAACGTTTTTTGGCCGTGTAAAAGTAGCACATCGCCGATTTTATACGCTGGGTCAAAATATAGATCTTGCTTATCTTTTGCCGAGATATGCAGGAAACTCCTATAGACTTCTATGGGAGGTGAAAAAAAGGGGAGGGGGAGGGAGTTGACCTGCATCCAACGCTGGGAAAAGAAAACTTCTGCCAACTGTTGGATTTCCGCGCAGCAGCGTATTTTTTGCCGCTATGCATCAGCCATCCGTGTGAATGGCAGAGAATACACAGCAAGTTCGGGACAAAATCGCAGCGATTCTTCATTCATGCGATTTTATGGGCGACTGCGTAGGTGCGACCGTAAAAACACATACAGTCCTGTGAAAGAGGCCCTATAGAGATGCAGTTGCAAAAATGGGCAGTTAGCTTGTGTAGACATGCATTCAGTGTTGGGACCCTCAATTATTGTGTTGCAGAGTAGTATTCAGACTGGGTATTTAGCCTGAAAGGGAATGTATCATCAGAAAACGAGCTATTATATAAAGCGTGGCATGGTTAACAGCACATGGGCCTGAGTGCATCTCATTATCACCAGCAGGATTACAATGGTAAGCAATATATAGCTAACAGAGGATCCAAAATAGGTGACATTCACAGCTCACCTCTTCCTCTTCCCTGCACAATGACCTCTGTGTGGGTCATAGAACATGCTCACAACACTCCCACAGAAGTCAACTGGTCCCCTCCCATATTCACACTTTGTTTGCAACAGGCTGCACATGACAACACACAGACTCATTAACTTCAAGGGGCCTTTTCAGACATGCAATTTTTTTCACAGACACACAGTCAATGCAAAAAATAAAATAAAAACTGTGTGGCCCATTTATGTTCATAGTAGAAGTACGAATAAACCCATCGGGAGAATTTAGCTACAATCTTACCACACTGGAGGTCAATTAAGACTAAACCCACTTACTGCAGCGGAGAAGGAGTTAACCAGGTTTAATTCTACAACATTTCTATATGAATGTTTGTCTTAAGAACTTCCAGCCTCCACAAATAGTCTTGTTTGTCCTTCAACCATTTATAGCTTGTGACTCTATAGCCTCCATTTCCATTGCTGATGTGTAAATGAAAAATACTGAGGTTACATCATGTGTTGCTCTTTGTTCCGCATTGACAAATATCAAACTGCTCCAGAATGCTTAGCGAATCAGCAAGTGGGAGTCATCCTCCTCCCTACGGTCATTTCCATAAGCAAGGTCAAACTTCACACAACAGGTGATCATTGTGCAACTCAGGCAAAAACTTCCAGTTAAAGGGGATCTGTCAGGTCTGGTGACAAGCGGGCCGGGCTGCACAGCTTCAGAATTGCTGTCCTGCTGTTTCTATCACCATTGTTATATTTCTTGTTGGCCCCCTCGTTCGCCCACTATTGCTCCAGTTACATCCAAAGCCTGATACTAGTATTCTGCCAAGTGGGCGGTATCCACCCCATAAGCACATTTGGGATTTCAGCCGCAGTTCAGCAGCGCTGCTGATTAGAGCCACCTGATTGGCTCTTCGGCACCACGTGACTACACAGCGTGCACGCGCATTGCCTTCAGCAGCCGTGTGCACTACACACTACAGTTAAGCAGGCGTGCACTTCACACTACACTTAAGCAGCACGGGGTTAGGGTTTAGGGGTTAGGTTTAGCTAACCCTAAACCTAACCCCAACCCTAAACCTAACCGTAATCCTAAACCTAACCCCGTGCTGCTTAAGTGTAGTGTGTAGTGCACGTCTGCTTAACTGTAGTGTGTAGTGCACACGGCTGCTGAAGGCAATGCGCGTGCACGCTGTGTAGTCACGTGGTGCCGAAGAGCCAATCAGGTGGCTCTAATCAGCAGCTCTGCTTAAGTGCGGCTGAAATACCAAATATGCACCCCTCAATGGTAATGACTGATGTCACTTTGATTGACACTGAGCTGTGGAGAGTGCCCAATTGATCGAAGAGTAGTGTTGGACACCGTATGTAATGGGAACCATAGCGGGCAAGCTGGATGGACTACTAGGCAAAAAAAAAACTGCAGTACAGTCAGGGGACAGCAGCTACAAAGGTAAGCAGCCAACTCACTTGTCGCAGGACCTGGCAGGTCTAAGAAGGTCATTCATTATTTTACTTTGCACTTGTAGGGTTACCAAAAGTAAACCCTTTAACGCACATATGGGAATTGCAGTTCCCTTTAGAAGTGGGTGGTCTACAGACAATGTTGAACTGGAGATCTTTGGGCCTACTAGTGGAATTGATTTCTGGCACATCCTATGTATCTCTTCAAAAAGACGTGCACATATACTTTTAGTTGCATTATAAGGGACAATTCACATGGGCCGGAATTGGGACGCACCAAAAAATCTGCAGCTGCAGAATTCAATGCCAAAATCCACAGGTCTAACTGAGTTTTAATGCGAAATTGTAGGAAGGTTTTCAGCCATTTTCAATTCTGCATCAAAATCCGCAGGTGGCCTATGGATTTCGGTATGGAACTTACCACAGCTTACGGTTCATGCTGCATCCTAATTCCAGCCCATGTGAAAGGATCCCAATAGCAGTCATCATTGTGCGCACACAAGACATATCATTCAGGTCCAGCAGGTTATTTGTGCATCAAACTAGAAGAAACAGACCTTAGCAGCAAGCGATTTAATGCTAAGTCTGTTTCAAATGGCATTATGCTATATTGTAGCTCTGGAAACAATGGTTGCCTTACTGCTGTTGTATCACATCCGGGGCCCAGAGGAGGAAACTAAACCTGCGCAGATACGGAAAATAAAGTTCCACCGTTTATGGTGATGGTAAGGCCACTTTAATTTTATGATCTGACAAGCCATACAATATGGTCAATTATCTAGTTGTTCGATCAGATATTAGTACATTGAATGGTTTCATTCCAACCATATTATTCTGACTCTTTATACAATGCTACCATGTTTTGGGGTTTCTTTACATTACAATGGAAACTGATGTGTGTATACTACAACTGTCTTTATCCAACCAATGATGCTTTGGAGTTGTCCAACAAAAGAAGAAAATATATAAAAAATAACCCACTGCAACCCCATTGACTTGCTAGAGTCAAATAATAAAACATACACTATCCTACCAAAAGTATTTGGACACCAAAAGTAGTATGTATTTAAATATATTTATACTTATGTGGGTCTCCTTTAGCTCTAATGACATCAAATATTCTACAAGGTATGCCTTCTACTAACGTCTGATACATTTCAGCTGAGATTTCCCTCCATTCATCCTGCAAATGTCTGGCGAGTTCTCTCAAAAGAAGATGGACACGACATTTCAGCTCATCCCAAAAATGTTCAATAGGGTTCAGGTTGGGACTCTGTACAGGCCGGTCCAACCGTGAAACATCCATATCCTCAAACCTATGTAAAACATTATCTAAAATGTCAAGACACACCTTTGTGTCGCCACTACAACCAATGGATCTAGACATTGCCCTAGACATAATGGAACCTCTGCCGTACTAAACTGTGTGAACAACATAATCAGGCAGTAGTCGTCCCCCAGACATCCTCCACACCCGGCTGCGTTCATCCGATTTTAATATGGAGTAGTGCGATTCACCACGCCATAGAACGTTCTTCCATAGCTCAACGGTCCAATGAGGACCTTTCTTGCGCCATTGTAGAAGGGCCGATGCTTTGTACCTTGCGATGGATGGCTTGTGTTCTGTAACATAACCCATCTATCTAATAGCGTGCAGTTGCCATCATAAGCTATAGCCGACACCTCCAAGGTTTTTTTGGCCAGGTATTTTAGATCCAAGTTCCTTAGTAACACTGAAAATTATCTGTCGCATTTCATATCTGGAACTCTAATCATCGACTCGCAATAAAACCACTGCTGGTTTAATAACCTACGTACGTAGTGTCAATTGCCGGAAATAATTTTCATTGCCGTATTATCTAGACTATTAAAAATTAAAATATGATTTCCGGGTTCTAAAGGTCACTTCATCATTATTAGTAGCAAAGCAGAAAAGATTCCTTCTACTTGTGAGGTTGCTGACTTGAGCGCAAAGTTTAAACAGGTTATAAATATTAAATGAAAGTAAACAGGCTCTCGTTACACGCAGTCAACCACAGCAAAAAAGAAAGTTAAGGCCAAGTGCCATGCAAGGCTTGTAGGCGCGTATTATTGCAAGTGGCCTGTCCCTTAGTCTGCAGTGTTCACCAGTGATTTTGCAGAGGTGATCAAATAACTATGTATAAATACATGAGGGGACAATACAAGGATCTCTCCCATGATCTGTTTATGCCCAGGACTGCGACGGTAACGAGAGGGCATCCTCTATGTCTAGAAGAAAGCAGGTTTCATCGCCAACACAGAAAAGGGTTCTTTACTGTAAGAGCAGTTAGGCTGTGGAACTCTCTGCCTGAGGAGGTGGTGATGGCAAAATCCATAGAGGAGTTTAAGAGGGGACTTGATATCCTTCCACTCCAGAAAGACATTACAGGATATAAATGTTAGGTTAATTGT
Source organism: Eleutherodactylus coqui (assembly GCF_035609145.1). Lineage (NCBI taxonomy): Eukaryota > Metazoa > Chordata > Amphibia > Anura > Eleutherodactylidae > Eleutherodactylus > Eleutherodactylus coqui. The sequence continues at coordinate 237,216,145 of NC_089840.1, read as the reverse complement.
TAATCCGGGTATACAGGCAGGTAGGAACTATTAGAGGTTGATCCAGGGATTAGTCTGATTGCCATTAGGGAGCTGGGAAGGAATTTTTCCCCCAAAAGGGCTCATTAGCTCCTGCCTCTTGGGGTTTTTTGCCTTCCTCTGGATCAACAACATGGGAGGATAAACAGGCTGGGCTAGATGGACATTGTCTTCATTCGGCCTTACATACTATGCTACTATGTTACACGGCCATATTTTTATGCCACTTTATGTTTGCCTGTATAGTGGCCCAGTGTTGGAGTCCACTACTGCACCTCAGTATGCATGTTTTATATCGGTCTTGTGTTCCTGTTTTAATTATGGAATACATCAGTTTTAGGTGTATTAGAGTGCAGGCATGAAAGGGTTATTGTCTGTTCATGTCTGGAAATTGTATCGTTTTGTTTATTCGTGGATTGGTTGTTGATCATGTGATGAATGGGTAATTAGGTAATTGCATGAGAGTTCCAAGGAAGAATCTGGAAAGTTAGTTGGAGAGAGACAGAATGAGAGGGAGAAAGAGATGGAGAGATGGTCTGCCATACCAGGAACCCTCCTTTTACCAGCTACTCCAAGAGAGTATGAATGTCCGGACATGCCGGAGCTACATGGGAGTACAGCGCAAGAACAGCATGTAACTAGAGACAGTGAGAAACCGCAAGTCTGTGAGAGAAGTGAGTGTTTGGCCGTGGTTAGAGAGACAGTTCAATGGGGACGAAAAGCCTACAGATAACTGGGACTGTAGAGCTATAATACCCCGGGAATCCTTGTCACTCCAACACCCTGTAATTTGTTGTGTGCAAAAACTGTCCATTTCTGATTGTTCAAACAAGTTTAAGTAAATGGACAGAACCGAACATTCCCGGTTCCTGTCCAGAAAAGACTCTGTGTGGTCTACTTTATTCCTATGGAAGCTCCACATCAGAGGATGGAACATTGGCGTCACGAGTGACAAACAGGACTTCCTGGTAACTTAGGCTACTTTTGTTGTGATCTCCCCAAGCCAGCAACGAGGTCGGGTAACTAGCCACTCGTAGCGAGGAGATGGTAGAGCCCCGTGACAAAGCCTTCACTTTACCCCGCTGTCTCCTCGGCTCAGGGCCTGCTTTTTGGACGTGGCACCTGGTTCAGTACGAAAATTTTCCCCCAATTTTTCCAGCAATTTTTGCTGCCTGGAAGCAAAGCTTTGGACATGGCTTTAAACTCTTATGCTTAATACATTGGTCTTTCACCCTAGTCCCTTGTATTGCTATACTGGTTAAGCCAATAGATAAGATATATTCTGCAGTACTTTACAAATCAGAGGGTACGTGTACAGCATAAAAGAAAATCAGACATTACATACAATAATAAAGTAATAAACCATTTGGGCTATAGGAGTGAGGGCCTTGCTCGCAAGAGCTTACAATCTATGATGACCTAGGGAGAACACAAGCGGTACAAGAGTGCTCATTTGGTACAATGGTCCAGCCATCTTTTATAGTAAGTAGAGTAGTATACATTTATGAATCAGTTATCAGCTGGTATCAATATATGTATGGATATGAAGAGCCTTTGAGTACACGGATTGTGGAAGATACTGTGAATGACAAGATTGTGTTCTGAGGAATAAATGTAGAAGGGGAGGAAAATACAGAAGTGTTAGATAAGGGAATGTAATAAGTTTCCCTAAATAGATGCATGTTTGGGGCTCGCTTAAAACTTTGGGTGTTGGAGATTAACCCGATTCACACCTTGTCTTCCAGACACTGCACGGCGGACTTCACTTCCTTACGTCTTAGTGAGAGCTGGTCTTGGGCAGAAACCTCTGATACCTCTCTTACTCCTCCATTCTTCACCACATGTAGGTTGAAGGTACCTACATGTGGCTGGCACGCTCTCTCAGAAGGAGAACCAAGAACAAATTCCCAGAAGAACTAACTTATTGCACACACCTTGCAAGCACATATATCATCCAATGTCACATAAGCCAAAATTGTTACATTTCCAGACATTCATAAACATTAACCTCTTGCACGCTGCAGCTATGCAATACACATAACTAGTGACAGGAAACTTTGCACAGTGCATCCACAGTGAGAACATGACATGTGAGACAAATACAAGAGTTATGGAAGGGCCAGATGCATAGACTTTGGGCCACTACATAAACGCGAACCAACGTGCGAACGATGTACGATATAAATCGTTCACTTTACACATGCATAAAAATCACTGTTGGCTCGTTCACTAATCGTTCGGTTTATACCGCCCATTCAGTCCCTCTCAGACACTTATACAGTGAATGTGAACGACTTAACGATTTCTCATTTGAACGGGCCAACGATGTATCTGCCTGTATAAACAAAGCGCACGAGCGAACGAGCCAACAATTATGTCATCTGTGCATTCAAACAATAAATAGGCTCGCCTGAAAGGGCCATACGGTTATTAGCAGAGCGGAGAGAATCGGTAGGGTGGTAGACGGAGATAAAGGGCGGTGCAGCACTGTGGAGAGCCGTATGGAGGAGAGTGATGAGATTAAATTGGGTTTGGGTAACCAGTTCAGTGACTGGCACAGGGTAGGGATATCGGTGCAGCAACTGGACAGAAAAATGACCTTGGCTGCTGTGATCATGACTATAGGTCGAAATGTACAAGCACTTTCTATGTGAAGACGTTTTTAATAGAGTTGTGGTAAATAAAGAAATTGATTTTATTTGCACATCCTGCAGAGTTCTGAAGTTTTTTTATATCTCGTTGCCGACAAATTGGTGATCTTGCTACTGATTGAAGATGGCTACCTGGTGAGCTGAAACTTTCCCGTTTAGTGTGGGAAAAGCCAATTAGTAGTCAAGAGAAGAATGAATATTTTTTGCACGATAACTCCTTTAAGACTGAACTCTTCTCATCCGCAGCAGCCCAAGGTTGTCGCTTTATAGTAAGCACATACTTGCGTTTCAAAATGTCATCACACAGAACTTTTGCAGATGCTGGACTAACAGAATTTTACTGCAACCTTCTCTAGCTTCAGAAAGGTTTGCTCGGAGCTACACGACACCAGATCTGTCATTGTGAAATATGAGCCTCGATACAATGCCATCATGATGGCTTTTAGAGGAAGGTCAAGTGGCGAATGAAGAAGAAAAAAAAAGGCATATCTAGTCTTATGGGTAGAAAATCAAATAAAATACTGCAATAACTAAACATACCTTGAAGCTGTAGTTTTAACAGAACATCAAGAAATAAGATAGATTGTCTGTCTCGAGGAGGGGTCCCTTGTGGCTTACCAATACTTTTAAGGCTATGGTCTGCAATCTGTAGCTCTCTGGCTGTTGAGAAAATACAACTCCCAATATGCTTCGACAAGAATCCTTTGAATTACCATTTCTTAAAGGGGTTGTCTGACTCAAAGAAGTTACCCCCCTTATCCACAGGATAGGGGACTACTATGAAAATCCGTGAGGCTCCATCTGCAGGGACTCTTTCTGATGACTAGGTCTGCGAGCGGAGGGGTGGTCACGAGTGCGCACTGCCACTCCATTCGCTTTAATGGGAGGCCAAAGATGGTAGAGTTCAAGCGTTCATCTATTCCAGCTGTCTCACTTAAATGAATGGAGCAGTAGTGCATATATGTGACCACCGCCTCATTCATTGTGATGTAAAAAGGGGTCTTATCATTAGACAAATTTAGCTAATTAGGTCAAAGTGGCCTTAATAAAGCAAATAAAGGCAAAATGATAAACAATATATTCTTTATAGATATATATGATCAAATCCTCACATGCCTCAAGTCCCTAACCAAAGCAAGATGGTCACCAGATGGAGCCTATACCACTTGGGTTACAATCACATTTCTGTCAGAGGCTCCATTAAGAACCTCTGAAGCAGAAACACAACAAAATCCCCAATGAAATAGTGCAGCAAGCTGTATTAATTTGTCTGAGAACATTTCAGTTAGCATGTCGAAAGCCAAACAGACTATTATAAATCAATGGCGTCCTTAAGGGTCCAGCATGTACCAATCTGGTGGTTCCAGTATTTTTGTTGCTCATCTCCAGGTATCAGCCAAAGACTGGGGTGCAGATGTGAACTTGTTTTAATTTTTTTTAGCAAATTACCATTAATAAACGTTTCACTCCCCCTAATGAAGTCTAATATCCCCAAGATGAAGCAATCTATCTATAATATATTACAAAACATATACATACACGCAGTAGTTAGCCATATAAATTATACAGTGCTCATCTGTCATTCTACTGTCCTACTGGTGGCTCCTTGCAGACCAAGGAAGCACAACGGAAAATATATTCCTGTGGACAGGGTTTGCACTATGCAAAAAATGGTCATTAATTTAAGTAATATCTGCAATACATCAAATAAAATCTCGAACACCTTATAATAAATAATTGAAGGCGTTTAGATTTGTTTCATACAAGCTCCTCTCTGTCATATAAGTGATTCACTTCTGTCCAGATGCAATTTTACCATTTAAAAAAAAAAAAAAAAAAAAGAAACGCAAACGGTGATAAAAATGAAACACAAGAATACAACCAATCATATGATGACAGCCGGCATACCACAACCCTGACCCCATCTCAGGACAGGAGGGCACAGCTGACGAAGCAGGAGATAAAGACTCTCTTGGCTCAAGATCAGGTTATGGTGCCAAAACGAAAAACTAATTTTACTGAGATTCGCCACATTTCACTTTTAGCAACTCCGGGCCTAGTCAGATAAAGATGGCCGTACACTTCTCCGACTGCCTGATGGACACCGTGTATTAGTATGCATCGGTAGTCTACGACCCTACATGCTGCTCCTACTGGCGGCACTGCTCATGTGGACAGCACTGGTCTATCACAGCAGGTGTGTCAGACTAATGATGTATACTAAATGTACAGTGTGCATCAGGTAGTAGGAGAAGTGGTGTGGCCATCTCTGTCTCTCCAGGACTGGGTTGCTTTAAAATGTTGACTACTGTTCCTCAACCGGTAATGACAGTCTAATCTGTGAAAAGTGAAGAATAGTGATAACTAACTGTCACATATGGCAAATCTTACCCTAAAAACCTGTTGCTATCCGTTCTTTTTGCAGTTCACTAAACGAGTGCCATTGTGACCACAATGTCATACAGGCAGCAAGAGTGTTCTTCTATTGTGACTATGACAGATGTGAACACTACCAGTGAGACCAACAATTGTCGGGTTACGGATCGCGCACAATAAAACCACAATCAAAAAAGAAAAAAAAAATGTCTTAAAGGGAACCTATCACGGGTTCCTGCCGCTTGAACCATGGGCTGAATGAACCCGGGTCAGATCTGCACTGTGATAGGTGATATTCTGAAATGTTTGCCTGTTTGAGTTTACAGCAGAGCTCTTAAGGTCGCCTGCACACGGCAGAGCCAGTTTCTGCAGCGGATTCCAGCTCTGACCGCAGTCGACGACCCGACGATTTTCACCAGTATCATGGATGATCCGGACATGCACAGGACAGATTCTTTTTCTTTCAAATGTTTATTTTTCCCATGCTGTCGCTAGGCGATGACGCGGGTACCTGCAACTTTTCCACAATGTCATTGCGAATGGGCCGTGGGTCGGACAGAGGCTTTCTCTCTGCTTGTATATAGGGAGAGCGATGTCAGTACACATGCTGCGGGCTGTAAGAAGCCAGCGTGGCCTGCCTCTGACTCAAGAGCTCTGCTCCCAAGGACAACTGAGAACTGTAATTTTGGATAATTCATACCATGGAAACTATTGGGCGTCGAAAGATGTGCAAGGTGACAATCTCTTTGTAATAAAATGTAGAACATTTTTTATACTGTAATTCTAATACAAGCTAAAGAAAATGGAACACATATTTACTAGAGATGAGCGAGCATACTCGCTAAGGCAAACTACTCGAGCGAGTAGTGCCTTATGCGAGTACCTGCCCGCTCATCTCTAAAGATTCAGGTGCCGGTGGGGGAGAGCGGTTAGTTGCGGGAGTGAGCAGGGGGGAGCGAGTGAGAGAGAGATCTCTCCCCCCCCCCCCCCCCTTCACCGTTCCTCCCCGCTCTCCCCGCTGGCACGCGAATCTTTAGAGACGTTCGCTAATCTCTAATATTTACATTTTTTTTTTAAGGAGCTGAGCCACTCCAGAGGAAAAAAACTGTACAAAAATTAATATATAAGCCATACAATGAAGTTTCTTACCACAAAAATTTCAGAAAGGCGTCCTTTACAGTTTTTGAGAAAGAAAAAATATTGATGGTGACCAGCTCTATACCGACAACCATTGTAGTGTTATCAAATATGGCCAAATACACCTTAGGGCTCTTTTACACGAGCGGATATTGGCCACCGTTTTCATGGCCGGCTGATATACGCTACGATCTGATGCACTGGATTCCAATGCATCAGATCCCATGGCCGTATTCCCGCGGCCGAAAGCGCCCAGCCAGCCGATATAGCGGCGGGGACTTTCACACCAGGCCGAAAAGATAGTCCTGGAATCCAATGCATCAGATCGTAGCATATATATGCTCGTGGGAACAAGGCCTTAGAAAAACAAACTGAAATTTTTAGGATGGAAAAGCAAAAATAATTTTAAAAAACTATAATGTGGTTGCATAAGTGTGAACACCCTCTTATATTTGAGGATGCGGTTGTGTTCAGAATTAGCCAATCACATGACGAAAACCTGGCATTTTAACAGGGGGTGGCGTAGACTTTTTGATATCCACTCTGTATGTGTGTATAATATATATTACAAAATCTGAAACATTTCCCGCGGCACCATATCTGCCCGTCACCTGTCTGCATCATTTGTCATTTATTTTATTACCATCAAGAGGTCAAGAATCATTTTTCTATAAAAACTTCAAAGAACGCCTTCCTGAAGAGAAGGACACCTCGCACGCCTACCTACGCCCAATAGTTTTTGAGACATTATTATAAATGATGGTTCTCTGTAACCTTCGGAAAGTTGAATTTCCTGTACTTCTTGACCTGACGGGTCTGAAAAGTAATTCTAAATCCATTATAGTAACAAACAAGTGTGCACGGCTTCTTAAAAGTCTGAGATGGCCGGGTATTATCCCCTTGGGCGATTTATCCTGGAATGACCCAGGAGATAGTAGATTAAGGTAGAACCTGCCCATATAGTGGTGGCAGCAGGGTTACCGCAGGTTGCAGGCTTTTGAGGTTACTTTTGAAGGTTTCGAAGGTGAAGTGGGGAATCTGATGTGCTGAGGTTGCAAGTTCCAGAGTATAGATAACGTACGGAAGAAATCTAGGAGACAATTGTGTGACGAGCAGACAAGAAGAGAGGTGGTCTTGTGAGAATCGGAGATTACAAGTATGGAGGCATCAGGATATTAGGTCAGAGATATATGGAGTGGACAGCCTGGTATGATAATATCTCGAAACCGCTTCTCTGAGTGATGGGTAGGCTGTGAAGGAATGTGGCAAAAGGGAGAGGCAGGGGACTAACAAGGAGGGATTGGTTTAGTCGGGCAGTAAAGTTGAAAGCAGATTGGAGGATTTCAAGTATGTTAGGAGGCCACAGAAAAGGATGTTGCAGTAGTCTAGGTGGGAGAGGAGGACATGTATTGCAGTATTTTTGTTGACTCAAAATTCGGGATTGAGTAGATTCAAGAAATGTTTTTGACATAGAAGCAGAAGGAGGTGGCGAGAGCTTGATTATAGGTTTTGAAGGAGAGGGCAGAATCAAAAGGTTACCTCAAGACAGCAGGCATGTGGGATTGGGGAAAGTGTGGAGCCACTGTCCGTGATTGCTAGATCTAGTGAGAGGGTTGAGTAACATGAAGGAAAGATGAAGAATTTTATACTTTCCATGCAGAGTTTTAAAAAGTAGAAGTATAAGGAAGAGGATATCGCTAAAACGTTAGATACCAAAAACTAAGTATAAGGTACAACCTGGGAACATATATGAGCACACCATGGTAGTATTGCTTAACTTCTGTTACATAATCAGCACATATACACATTTCAAGGCCATTATGCCTCTTCCTCGGTATTTGCTGGGGGCACGCGTCAGGAACAGACTTCTGGCGTTTTGCCCAGGGAGAAAAGTTTCAGCAAGTTTCGAAAAACACATATTTGTGCTTGTTATGTAATAAACAGAGAAGTTAAGTAATATCACCATTGTGTACTCATGCATGTCCCCAGGTTGCACCTTATACCCACTTTTTGGTATCTATTGTCTATACGTCCATCTTGGAGGCCAAGACGGTCAATTTGGGTTGGCTGCACCTACTGCACAGAGAATTCTCTGCTATTAAGGACCAAACCTATATTCTTCTTTTCTTATTTGGGTTGCTCTACCTTCTTTTCTCCATAGTTGACACTTTGGGATTTTGGATAGTAGAAAGGGAACCTCAGGGTCAGAGAGGTCGATTTGAGTGTGATTAGCGTAAAAGGGGTACTAAGAGTGGTTATATTCTATGAACTGCCCTAGGCCAAAGTTATCTATGTAAAAGATTGGAGGGCCTAAGACAGAGCCTTGGGGATCATAACGGAGAGATGGGGGGAGGAGGCGTATGTGGGGGAGATACTAAAGTGTGTCTACAGTACTGTGGATACTACAGAAAATTAATTGTCATGATAAGTTGTGCCAAAAACCAAACTCACCTCTTCTATATCTACATCTGCGATTACAAAAACGTCTTCTAGAAAGTGGGATGAATTTTGGCAATGTGACTTTAAAAACAGATTTGTTTTCCTAACTAAAGGCTAATAACTGTAAATCAAACAGAAATTACGAAACAAACATAAGGATCGATTCTATTATTAAACAATGAATTAAATACATTGACGTACAAGCAATTACTAAGCATTAATGTCTCCCAGGGAGCAGGAAATGGACTGCGGAGTTTGATGCCCAGGGCTAATTCTGTTGGCTGTCCACTACTATATATATTTGCAGCTTCTCGAACATCATAAAATAAGTGTAGTGTATTGTGTCTGTATGGTCTTTAAAGGGGTTGTCTCAGATCAAAGATCAGATGATTGCTAAGGGATAATCTTCTATGGCCGGCCATGCATTTCCCATGCAACTGCCAAAGCAAACCAAGCAAGTGTCAATTTTTAGGATTGGCTCTATCCTCTAGCGAATAACGGGAAAATCCCAACAGAAGACCCTTCTCTATGATAATATATGCCTTAGTGCATATGGAAGGGGTTGTCCTCATGAAGCAACCTCTTTAAAATGGGTTGTACCAGAATTGCAAGTTATTCCCTATCCACAAGGCTTCGGTTGGTGTCTCACTGCCAAGAGACTCCCATCAATTCTGCGAATGAGGGTCCCGTATACCCTGTCCTCCTTGCTGCAGGCTTTCTGCACCCCCCACAGTAAGAAGAAGAATGAGTTCATTCATTTTCAATACAACTGCTTGAGATAGCCAGGGTTGATTTCCGTCAACCCAAGTGAAATGCATGCTCGGCCAGCGTTCCATTCCATGGCGTCACCGAGACCCTTACCAAGTTATCCCTTATCCTGTGGTTACAGGAATAACTTACGATTCTGGTACAACTCCTTTAGTGATGGAAGATCTCCCGGTCCCCATGTCTTAAAGGGGTTTTCCAGGACTTACTGTAAATATTGATGGCCTATTCCCAGCATAGGTCATTGATATCAGATAAATGGGGAATCTATGCCCAATACCTCCACCAATCTGCTGTTTGAAGAGGCTGCAGCACTCAAGTGAGCAGCGGCTTCTTCTCTGGCCTGTGACATGTTCATCAATCACACGACCTTACGTGCCACTTGATCCAACTCAAGTGAATGGGACTAGGCTAGAATGCAAACCACAGTCACTATGCAACGTACGGCGTTGTTGCTGGTACACAGAGGCTACATCTCTCACCAGAGTCTCTCGACCCTTTTAAACAATAGATCTGCGGACTTCCAGGAGTCAGCCCTCCACCAATCTTTATTTTAGCCCCCATTAGACAAGCCAATTGTCAAATGCTCGAACACTCGTTGGCATGTATAAACCGTCCATTGATAATGACAAACAACCAAATGCAGATACAACACCGATACACAGAAGGGGAATTTTTTAACAACCTGAGGGAAGAGCACAGTAATTAATTGCAAGTTCGAAACTGAGCGCATGAACCGTGTAATCCTGGATGTCTGTCCTGTGCCAGGATTAACAGATGAAGAAATGTGGAATTTCCAGATCTTCATTGCTCAATATAATTGGATTAAAAGACAAACTTTGTTTTCTAAAACTGAAGTCTGGTCCAAACAAGAAATGTGTTAGTGAGCGATTCCATTTTATCTCCCCTTACATAAATTCCATAATCTGTAGTACTCCCCTCGAAAGACGAGACCTACTACAACCGTGTTCACCCTGAGCTTCCTGATCCATGCATAAAGTGCTAGCACTATTAAAGACTGACACAAACCATTATTAAAAGAAGACATTTCAGAGGACACATTGCTTACCAATGAAGACTTCTAGGCTACACAGAAAGGTTTCCGTCATGGTACCATTGGTGGTTGTCTTCTAGTATTTGCAACCTGCTTTAGAAGGCTACCTAAGATAACTCAGGACTTGTATCTCCAAGGACATGCTGCAATTCACGAGGAAATGCTCTGTAATTTATGACCGTGTTGCAGAAATTTGGACTCTATACAAGACTTTTGTAACTGGATTAAAGTTCAAACTTTCTTAAGAGAAAAAAAAAAAAAGAGTTGAGCAATAAGAAAAGCTGCCGTGTAGCTGATGAAGAAATGTGTGAAAGACAAGTAATCCACTGTCTGTGGTTACTCTATACACCAGATCTTAAAACGTCATCTGTGGATAGTGAGGTTTATGTTATCAGATGATTTAACGGTGGCATGATAATTCATATATATCTTGCACAGCAGTAAATTCCGCATCAGAAGGTCTAGCTAACCAACCATGTGCTTCATGTACTGAGAGATTTAATGGATTTTAGGGAGTGCTCAGTTGGAGTCCACTACTTGGAAACCTGGCCAATTGGCTGTCCGGGCACCCGCTATCAGCACCTAAACATAATTTATGACCCCTGTGTAGTGCCCAGTGCTGGTAATTGCAGGGACAGTCTCATTGATATTAATGGGAGTTATGCCTGCAATTACCAGCGCTGGCCACTACAGTTGTTGGAATGGAATAAAACTTTATCTGTGATTGTAATGTTGATTTAATTAAGTGATTACAATGTAAGAGCAAAAGGATCCTGTTGTAGCGCCTCTAGCTTTGATACAGGTGGACATGGAGGCTTCAGTACCCTGTTGTACCGCCTCTAGCTTTGATACAAGATGTGATACAGGCAGGCATGGAGGCTCTAGTACCCTGTTGTACCGCATCTAGCTTGTATAACATATGCCTTGGGGCTCCAACCCCTGATCTTTTAGGACCCTAGCAATGCCCCTACAAGGCACCAATTTGACTTAATGCCCAAGCTTGCAATGGTTTATCTGAGTCCTCTAGAGAAGAGGTCATTGTTGGCACCAACTAGCATTCACTCCAGCTAAGAAACTTCTTATGCCCCAATAGGAATATTTCCCATGCATTTTTAGATTTCCTGCCATAATTGTAATTTTCTGGTATAGGAGCAACGATATACAAATTTGCTGTGTTAGTGAAGTAAGTCCCTGTGCGTGCACTCGTGCTATCTGGATACTTTCATTTGTAGAATATATATATTGCCATGCATGAAAACCCTGTAATTGGAAAGAATAATACCAAAGCCGATTGTAATTTGTTCTGTAAAGAACATTTGACCCCCTTTAAAAATAAAATACCATTTACATCCTCAATCTGATCCCAACTAGGAAATAATGATAAGGCCAATGGTGCTGAGGCAGGCATTTAACTCTTTTACTGCTGGATTAAACAACTAGATTAGAACACACACACACACACACACACACACACACTTGCCTCCCCATGGTGACTTAAGACTTAACAGACGTGAAGACTGTATTAGGACTGGTCAGTATATTATGTCAGGTACCATGCCTTCCTTTTGGGGCTCTAAGGGCTCATGTCCACGGGCAAAATATGATTTAAGATCCGCAGCGGATCTCCCGCATGCGGATCCGCATCCCATAGGGATGCATTGACCACCCGCGGGTAGATAAATACCCGCGGATCGTCAATAAAAGGCATTTAAAAAAAAATGGAGCATGGAAAAATCCGGACCATGCTCCATTTTCGTGCGGGTCTCCCGCGGGGACGGCTCCCGCGGGCTTCTATTGAAGCCTATGGAAGCCGTCCGGATCCGCGGGAGACCTAAAATAGGAATTTAAAGTATTTACCATCCGGCGCGGGCGGGGAAGGTCAGCTGTTCCTCACGGCCGCATCTTCCTTGCTTCGGCTCGGCGGATGTGCCCGGCGCATGCACGCGGCACGTCGGCGACGTGCGGGCGACGTGCCGCCGGCGTCAGGAATTCATCCGCCGGCCGAAAATGAAGATCCGGCCGTGAGGAACAGCTGATCTTCTCCGCCCGCGCCGGATGGTAAATACTTTTAAATTCTTATTTTCGGCGCTCATGTCCGCGGGGCAGGAGGGACCCGCTGCAGATTCTCCATGTAGAATCTGCAGCGGATCTGATTTTCCCCGTGGACATGAGGCCTAAGGGTTTTCTCCCAAAGATAACCCCTTCTGTAATGAAAGCGCAGGCCCTCCCGCTGGAACCCCCAGTAATCAGCAGTTCTAACCAGAGAGGAAGTTTTGTTTGCCTATAAATTCCCCTGCAGGGAGATGTATATTACATAGCAGCCATTTCCATGAATTGCGGACAATCTAAAAGATTGATGGTCTATCCAAATGAATAAACCAGTAAAGCAAAAGTTTGCCAACCGTAGGTATAGAGTTTCCGAGGCCCAGACTCTAAGTGCACAGTAGAGACCAACAAAAAGGAAAAGAAGAAGCAGAACTCCAATATGTTCTGCAAGATGTGCAAGATGTATTCCCTTATAGTTCTACAGCAACAGTTCAGCTCCTCATTGGAGTCATGTTCAATAAATGGATGGGTTAGAGCGCTTACGTAGCAGCTCTTCACTCTGGCTCATACAAAGCGGTCCTAAGGGAAACCTATGACACCAGTAGACTTTAAAGAGGTATATTCGGGAATAGAAAGGGGGTCTGCCATCGGTTTCTCTAGAAATAACGTAATATCCGTCCACTGCCGCTGTCTATTACTATACATCATTCCCATTTAAGTGAATGGACCTGAGCTGCAATACCACACACAGACCATGGACAGACGTGGCGCTGTTTTTGGAAACACTCTAGATGTTTTTTTCTAATTCTGGACAAATTGCTTTAGAGCGACCCTCCGGTCCTGGACAAATAAAGATGGCCAAACCCCTTCTCTGACTACCTGATGTACACTGTGCATTAGTATGCTCACATGGGGAACACTGGTCAATCAAAGCAGGTATAGGGTCTGGGGGCGTATTCATCATTGCATTCCAAGCATGCTCGGAGCGTGGAACACGTAGAAACCAGGACAGTAGTAATGGGCAGTGACTGCCGTCAGCTCTATCCCTCTCACTCCTGGCTGGCTGTATTCCGCCTCTCCCCAGTCCTGACTTCTATGTTTTCCCACACTCTGAGCATGCTTGCAATGGTGAACATAGCCTAAGGCCTCATGTCCACGGGCATAATTGAATTGCAGAATCCGCGGGTGTCACCGACACGTGCGATCCGCAGTTCAATCAGCCCATAGACAATCATTGGGTATCTGCAGGTAGTTAAATACCTGCGGATGTCATTTTTCTCGATTTGCAGATAGTAAGCGAGGGAAAAAAAGAACAAAAACGCAGCATGCACAAGTTTTCTGCGGGTCCCGCATGGAAGGTTTCCATTGAAGTTAATGGAAGCCGTCCAAGCCGTGGCATGTCCACAGCTGACATTGCGAACGTGCCGTGGATCCTGCGGGAAGCAGTAGATTAAAAAAACAAAACACTCCCCTGCCTGTGTGTGGCAGTGCGCCCGCTCACATCCACAGTGGAGAAGATGGAGGGACCCGCACAGACACGCAGAGAATCCAGACAGTAGGTACTGTCTTCTTGCCGCAGGCAGGGTGAGATTCTGCTGCGGACTCCCACCCGACCTGCCCGTGGACATGACGCCTTAAGATCCATTTAGACAGGACGAATGTCAGACAAGCAATGCCCGACACTCATTCCTTCATACACTCGCTCCCATGCTATTGCACAGGAGCTAGTTTCACTGGCTCATTCACAAAGCGGCCAGCAGGGGGGCGGGGAGGCTGCAGGAGATTTCACCGCTCACGCTCCCCCGCCCCTCTCCAATAACTTAACATAGGGGACGTTCAGCACTGAAAGGCTGCTATTTACACTGAGCGATCAGCTCATCGTCCATCGTTTATGCAGCATAAACGATGGACGATGAGCAGATCGTAGATCGTTGATCATTCAGTGTAAAATAGCAGCTGTTCAGTATTGAACGGCCGCTATGTTAGATCAATGGAGAGGGGCAGGGGAGCGCGAGAAGAGAGATCTCCTGCAGCCTCCCCGCTGTGAGCTAGTGATAGCGGCATGGGAGCGAGTATGTGCGGGGACGAGGGTTGGGCATCGTTTGCTCGACATTCGTCCTGTCTCAATGGGCCTTATGACTAGCAATGAAAGTATTCAGCAGATAGTTAGAGAAGCGGCACGGCCATCTTTGTCTGTCCAGGACCAGAGGGTCACTTTATTAGTGTGTCAAATATGGGCTCATGCTAATGTCAATGCCATGTACACAAATACTGTATGGCAGCATAAAAAGTGTCTATGGGTGCATCGCCATGTACTGCCTCCATGAACCGATGCTCCTAGAAAAGGACTACTGCTGCAATACAGTATCTAATAAAGTGTATCATATGTGCTGCCATATAATATCATAGCAGCCATATGGGTGCATAACAGTCTACAGGTGCAACATTATATCACCATCTCCATCTAAAAGTATCACATGGTCCCTGCAGACTGGCAAATAGCAAGATAATCACTTGGAAAGGGACCTTTCACACTGGTGGAACTGTTCTGCCACCCTGCTGTATAGAAAATTCTGTATCAAAGTCTGCATGTAGAACGTGCGAATTTTGATGCAGAATTGAAAATAGTTGAACTTTGCTGCCAACTGCCAACTTTGCCAGTGCTGCCAACTGCGCACCAAATCTGCATGCAGAAGTGCGGATTGTGGGTTGGATTTTGACAGCAGCACATTCCACTGGGTGCTGTGGAACAATGTCATTTTGAGTGAAAGATCCTCATGGAATCCGAGGACTTCTTAAAAGGATACAGTGACAATGTTCCCCTTTAACCCTTTCCTCGCCAGCTATGGTGCAATCGACTCATAGCAATAATCACATCTATGCAGCAAGTAAGCAAGAGTAAAACTATATAAACTTTAATAGGTGGAAGTGGAGCCGTCAGCGGGCGCAGAAGAGCAGATTACAGTACAATATACACTCTAACCATGGCGCGATTCATTACACTGCAGTAACAGGTAACAGATTGCGTCTCGTACGGCGTAAATTATACGTTTACTACGAAAGAAACTTAAGTGTGAATAAAGGGCTCTAATTAGTAATGCCTGTATGACAGAGCGATCAACCAGACGTTTACAGCACGGCATTTATTTAACTCTACCCAGAGAACCAGTTAACCCCTCCTCATCCTCTAAAGGCCCATTCACAAAAAGCAAATGCCAATAAGCGATCACCGTGTCAGCCATTTTATCACAATCATAATACGGATTGAGGTACGGCAACTATTTCCCTGCAGAGATCTGGTCGCTAATTTACATATTTATATAATCAATGTACTTATCTATGACATTTGTATCTCACACGGATATTAGTAAATGCAGATTATGAGCCCCGGTGGAGACAAGGTCCAAAGTAAGTGCTGACTGCTGTGCAGCGCTGCAGAATACGTACGCGCTATAGCAATTGGTAACACGAAAATCTGTTTCCTATGCCCTGTGGCTCTCATTAAAATGAATTAGCATCAGTGCATGGGGGGAAAAAATTAGGGGGGGGTTGCATAGAGAATAATGGCAGAATCGCAGTAAAATAGGACATGCTGCAATTTTTTTTCCAATCTCGGACTATCGGTCCGAGAGAAAAACTGCCCCTTGAAATCAATGGGTTCTTTCCCCGCGCTAGTTCCGTCCATCTCACAATTGGACACAACTTGCACAAGAAAGAAAAAAAAAACACCTATGTTAAACTGCCCAAGTGCCTAATATTCCAGGGGTTAATACGCACCCAAGAAAGCAAGCGGCAGTGTGCCTGATCCAGCATCTCATAGGGTTAACTGACATGGCACTGCATATATTGGAGACCTATACATTTACCTGTATAATATATGCTATTCTGTATTATATCACATCTGTATAACAATGGGGACCAGAAGCACATTGGGATCAGCCCCCTTAACATACAGACAGGAGCATTTCCAGGACTGAATACGGAGTCCTTATGCAGGTTCAGCATTGAAAGAGTTAAATGCATAACCAGGTAGTGCTGATCACATTGTGCAGGGAGGCAGCTAGGTAGCACTGAGTGCAGGGCACTACAGCCTGCTCCACCTGCACAGCTCTTACCGTGGAGGTCCAGCAGGAGGGATCCGGGCTAAACCCTGTGTTGTCAGCCTCCCGGCTCCGGCGTCCTCTGCCCTGATCACACACAAGACATACGCAGGTTTCTCTGGACTCACAAAGACAACGCGCTGCTGGGAAGTGCAGCCACTCAGAGCACAGGTAGCGCCTCACACCAGCCCCCTGGCGGCCGACTTGGGAACTGCACCCGGCTGCTGATTTTTGTTTTTCTTTCTTTTAAGAGTCCTTAACCCTAATATTTACAAATTTGTGAAGATGTTTGCTATCAAAATAAATAAGAAAGCCAATGTAAATGTTTATGAGGATTGATACACATTACACAACTAAAACTGGCCAAAAATGCTATTTTATGTTTTTTTTGTAATACCTTACTTAGAGGCATTTCACTCCCGCTGACTTGCATAATGTTTGTCCATGACCGATAGGGGAGTATTTTGCTCTTTAAAATAAAGTCCAAAGTTGCTTTGGTTAACAGGAGCCTGATAAAATGTATTTTCATGATTTTTGTAGTGTTGGTGAAAAGGGGGTATAAGGGGCATTTATTGTTTTGCCCAAGGACAGGATTGGACTAGGTTAGTAGAGTGCTATGAGCTCTTCAGCAGAACCAGGCTGTGACACAATACAGGTCCAGGAGAAGCAATAGATATTTGGTTTTAATTGGGTACTTTTGACTTTGGACCTATGAAGAATAGCCTGTGTATGTATCTTTTATCTACTGCTTCTACTTGTGTTGCTTCTAATCTATGTGCAATAAGGTAAGGTAAAGGCCCCTGGTGCAGCACCGAGTCCTGACTGACCTCATATTGTGACGTTTTCTTGGCAGGGTGGTTTGCCATTGCCTTCCCCAATCATCTTTTTCCCCCCAGCAAGCTGGGTACTCATTTCACTAACAGAGAATTCCATGCAGGAAAAAGTGTAATCCACGCTTGCTTGCAGAGTAAAATTTGTAATTTTCCTTTATTTAGTCATATTTAAAATTGCCAGGTGTACACATCTCTAACCAGACGCGTATCGGCTACACAGAGCCCTCGTCAGTGGTATGATCTGAATGGAGTGTGGGACCAGCTAAAATAGGTGGAACAGAACAGATAATTACAATGACTGTCAGCTGTATAGGCTATAGGGCAAAGGGGAAATACACAGAAACATCAAACTATGGCTGCATTCCCACGAACGTATATCGGTTCGGTTTTCACGCCGAGCCGATATACGTTGTCTCTCTCTGCAGGGGGGAGAGGATGGAAGAGCCAGGAGCAGTGCTCTGAGCTCCCGCCCCCTCTCTGCCTCCTCTTCGCTCCTCTGCACTATTTGCAATGAGAGGAGGCGGGGTGGGGTGGGGCTAAGTGGCGATAATTAGCTCCACCCCCATCCAGCCTCTCCCCATTGCAAATAGTGCAGAGGGGCGGAGAGAAGGCAGAGAGGGGGCGGGAGCTCAGTTCCTGCTCCTGGCTCTTCCATCCTCCCCCCCCCCCTGCAGATGAGGACACCGTATATCGGCTCGGCGTGAAAACCGAGCCGATATACGTTCGTGGGAATCCAGCCTATTACTGGTGAGATAATGCTTGTGATGAAACTTGTAATGAAACAAATATTGCACACATATCAACATTACAAGAAAATGGATACCATCGGGCGCTCTGCCAAAACTTCATATATTCCATTTGTTGCAAGATTAACCCCAAGTTGCACTTTATTTATATCTATTGTGGTTGAGCTTCACAATTGTGTTAGTAAAAGTATACAAAAGACCATATAAAATTCCCATTGTTATACATGATTTTAGCTGCTAAACTCCTTGCCACCTCCCTTCTTCAGCAGCTACCATAGGCTCCTATAGGAGTCTATGGCAGCGGCCGCCATATTCTGGCCAGGAAGATAGTTCCTCAACTATCTTTCCTGGCTGGCGTAAAAGCGCCCAGCCGAAATGCGCTAACTTGGACGGCTGGGCGCTTTTACGCCGCAGTAATATGCCTATATAAACTGATGCATTGTAAACCAATGCATCAGAAGGGCAGCGTATATCAGCCAGGCGTGAAAGCGAAGCCGATATACGTTCGTGTGAATAAAGCCTTGGGGTGCATTCTCACATAACGAAAAACGCTTGTAGCTGAGACTCTAACCAGCCGCAGCTGCCAATAGCCACACAATCTTGCTGAACCGATCGGTAATATTGTGCTCCCATTGGCTGCTGTGGCTGGATAGAGTCCCATTGGTAGAATTACATTGAAATGCACCCTCAGGAGATATGCTACTGTGTAATAGCATCGTAACAGCAAAGCTTATTAAAGATAGACATGCACATGTTCTGTATAAATGGAGGACTGGCCCTGACCGGCACTGTTCACAAACTAGGGGTTCGCCTTACATTTCATTCCAGGTACTTTTGATAGGAGAACATGAGAGTTTAAAACATTTTTAAGTAAACCTCAGCAATGCACAGTAAAGGTTTTTCAATGCTGCAGGAGGGAATTATACTGATTTCCAAGAGCCCGATCATTGTTGCTCCAAGAGCAGACATTAGGTGGAAGTATACTTGTAAAATTGATGGTGGATGCTGTTGATTATGGAGGGAGCTAGATAAATGTGTATGGACGGCTAAAGTTAACCATGCATGATGAAGAACACTGGAGAGGTCTCCACCAACGCTGATTTGGTACTGCATGGAGTAGTTCTTGTTTTCAGGGAGCAAATTCAATCAATACTATGTATATAAATACTTGTCAGGGTGTTTCATAGATCACATATATACTATCCTACCAAAGGTAATTGGACACTCCGTAGTCTATTCTCCCATTGCTAAATGGTCCAGTGAAGACGTTCCTTGCACCACTGTAGACAAGCTGATGCATCTCCTTTGAGAGAATTCACCAGATGGTTGCAGGATGAATGGAGGGAAATACCAGCTGAAGTGATGTTAGTGGAAAGTATGCCATAAAGAGTATCTGATATTATAAGGGCCAAAGGAGCCCCACTTGCTCATGGGCAGATATTTGCTGCGAAATCAGTGGCAGCCATCCGCACCGCAGATCCGCAGCAAATGCCGCCCATGGCCCATAGATTCTTACTGCACCCTTGCGTAAACCAATTGTGGTTTCCGCAAGTGGAGTAAAAATCACAGCCTGCTCCATTTTTTTGCGGATTCCTTGCAGATGGCTTCCATTGAATTCAATGGAAGCTGTCCGATCCGCGGCCAACATTGCAGACTGGCTGTGGATTCCGCATCGTCGCCCAGCGGCATGGGGGAAAAAAGGTTTTGAAAAAAAAATCTGAACTCCGCATGTACGATGGCGAGCCGTCGGGTCCATCCACAGTACAGAAAAGATGGCGACAGAGCAGGTAAGCGTGGACGCCGCTGCTGCCAGAGCCGGATTCCACATGCGGAATCCGTCTCTGCCGTGTGCTGGAGGCCTAAGTATTAGCATATGGAAATACATACTAATTTTGATTCTTGCTCAGGTGTGCAATTTACTTTTGGTAGGATTGCGTATTCATAATGCAGATGCCAAAATGAGTCTGCCTGAGCCTGACCGTACCCACGACGCAGTATATGGGACATTTCACGTAATTACATGCTACTATTTGCACAGTTATCTAGCTTGTGACCTCCTGCCTACATGTAATGGTTAACAGCCTTCTGCTGGCTTAGGAGTTTTTTTGAGCAAACAAACCAGACATGGACACTGGATGATACTGTGTAGGCGTTTAGTAAGAGGTAACATACGAAATGCGACTACTTATGCCTACATCACAAAGTAAACTCCTCAGATTAGTCACAGCTTTACATAGAAATACAGTGAATTTACAGTAAGAACTTTAAATGGATCGCCACCCTCAGCTACAAATGCCACCAATATATATCGTCTGCATGTACTATATTTACTCCTGCTATGCTAGCTGTAATGTTTCCATACAGATGTTCTTGTACTATGATACTGCAGATATCATCCATGAAACGGCATTATATTGCACTTGTGAGTCCATTATTGCAGTGGTCCTCAACCTTTTTTGCACCAGGGATCGGCTTCCAGCACGACCATTTTTCCATGGCATGGCAGGGGCGGGGCTTTGGTCATATGGGGGTGGGGTTTCAGTGGCTTCAGTAGTAATGCTATTACTACTGGGGCCGATATAGGAGATGCTATTACTAATAGTATCCCTTTTTTTCAGCCCCTGTAGTTATAGTGAAAACCCACAGCGGCGCCCAGTAGTAATAGTGACATCCCACAGCGGCCCCCTGTAGTAATAGTGACATCCCACAGCGGCCCCCTGTAGTAATAGTGACTTCCCACAGCAGCCCCCTGTAGTAATAGTGACATCCCATAGCAGCCTCTGTAGTAATAGTGACATTCCACAGCGGCCCCCTGTGGTAATAGTGACTTCCCATAGCAGCCCCCTGTAGTAATAGTGACATCCCATAGCAGCCTCTGTAGTAATAGTGACATTCCACAGCGACCCCCTGTAGTAATAGTGACATCCCACATTGGCCTCCTGTAGTAATAGTGACATCCCACAGCGGCCCCCAGCAGTAATAGTGACATCCCACAGCGGCCCCCTGTAGTAATAGTGACATCCCACAGTGGCTCCCAGCAGTAATAGTGACACCCCACAGTGGCCTCCAGCAGTAATAGTGACATCCCACAGTGGCCTCCAGCAGTAATAGTGACATCCCACACCGGCCCCAGCAGTAACAGTGCCTCCCTGAGACCCATATACTTACTCCACCTCGTGGAAGCGCCGCTACTCCTCTGCCCAGCGCGCCGCTAACAGAAATGATCCCCGATGCACACTGTGACGTCAGTGTGCTGCCGGACACTTCCTCCCCTGCTCTCGCGGAACCAAGCAGGAGACACCAGGGGAGGGGGAAGGAGGATCCTGGCTGTACACTGACATCACAGTATGCGCCGGGATCAGGGCCGCTAGTAGCGCTACCTAGTCAATATCAGTGGAGGAGCCGCGGCCCCTGCCCTTATTCACTACCAACATGGTGAGCTGCCAAAGGTGGCATCACGGACCGGCAAAAAAAAAACAACAGCCCAGTACGCGGACCGGTGGTTGGGAACCCCTGCATTATTGGACTGCATTGTTTTTTTGCCAATATCAAATTTTTTACTTCAAATTTCTTACTATCATTTTCACAAGTTCATTTAGAGGAAATGTGCGTTTGTAATTTTACTGTCATCAATTAGATGTAAGTAAGTTAAACTCCAGCTGCATGAAGACAGGCTGCTGGTTTAATAACCCCAGTTTTAGTGACAAATTCCTTTAAACTTTCTGCGCTCATTTACTTCAATAAGAGTCTGGTTTGGCTTAAATCCTTAGTCATGTTGCAAGGTCTGTCAGAAGGTTGGACAATGACTTATAAGGAACCTACCTTCCTATAGGTGGTGCTGCAGAAGCATTGTTTCTATCTCTCAGTTGCATAGCTGATTTTACAGAGGCGTATTACGTTGCCTATGAGTCTTCTTATGTCACCTTAGTCTCCACAAGGAGAAATAGTATTTTCCTTAAGGGTATACACACATGATAGATTTGCTGCAGTAATTTATGTGAGTGCATCTATCTATCTTAAAGGGGTGGTCTCGCGAAACCAAGTGGGGTTATACACTTCTGTATGGCCATATTAATGCACTTTGTAATGTACATCGTGCATTAAATATGAGCCATACAGAAGTTATTCCACTTACCTGCTCCGTTGCTAGCGTCCTCGTCTCCAT